>NC_133194.1:1902500-1930000 GCF_049306965.1 Danio rerio | reverse complement strand
TGTTCATACCGCCTCTTGGCATCGCATTAACAGGTTTGCGCTTGAGCACCTCCAAGTTTACTTCAGCAGCTCCGTTCATGTGAAAAAAGAGGCAATCTGATTGGTATAGGAGGTTTAAAAAAAAGAGCATGAGGCGTTATTTTAAAAATGACTCTTTTACGGCTGTCGTTTTACATGTTGGTGTGCACGATCACATTGGCGTCCTTTATTCAGTCACAAAGTGTTAAACGTCGACGTTAAACGCGAGCAAAAAGAGTCATGGTGTGAACGGGCCTTCAGAGATACAGCAATGTTTTACCAGCTGGTCATCATCTGATAAAACGGCTGATGGTCGCCTAGCAACCTACAAAACTCCTCCCCCACCCCCACCCCACAGGTTTGTGAAAAATCGTTAAATGTTGACCGGTCCACAGTAAAAAAGTTTGGGGATCACTGCTTTCAGCTAATCAAATGTGAGCTCACTGTTCAACCAGTCGTAATCCGCGAAGAGCGCTGTAATCGATGTACTAATTTGTTATATACATCTTTTGCGCAATCTTGACGTAATTTATAATCTTTTATAACTTTCTGGAGAGGGCCAAATATGTCCCAGGAGCTACGTTTTTTTTTGCCGTTTTTGTTTTCGCGAATCCACCAGAGGCAATTGACCGATCTCCCCACCCACTGCCTTTCCTAATCCCAACCACTAGTGTTTTCAAAAGCAATTAAGAAAAAGAAAGCCCTCGGCTGATTTTTACCACGATTTCAGATTTTAACACATTATTTACTTGTTTTTGTTATTTTTTGGCTTTTGTTTTTGTCTTAACCGATTTCTGGACTCGAACGTTGTCATCGTAGTCAATTCCTCTCTGCGTCTCAAGTCCGACAACGTACATGGCGAGCCACTGGACAAACTGGTAACAGCGGGAAACCCGTCCATACAAAGGTAAGCAGTCAGCTGCTAGCGTGAAAAAGAAAGTCATCACAAACGTACCTCTGGCTAATTCGCGATCTCCAGAAATGTATGCAGGGGCAGGTTTTCAGAATGAGCCTATGTTGTTTTTAACGGAAAACGTTTTTGTACGTTGTTATACTTTAACTTATGAAGACGATTTGCACATTCGCAGTCACAAACTTGCAAATAAAAAAATATGTACACTGTTATACATTTGCAAAATGTGTTTTGCATTTGTCAAATATATTTCATGAATATGTATTTTTATTTTGTGCAGGTGAATTGTTTTTGTGAAAATATATCACTTTTTTTTGTGCACGTGAATTTGGTTTCATGCATGTGAATTTGGCCTTGCATGTGTACATCGTGCTTCTCATTGAATTATTATTGACACTAATATAGCTCCATAGAGAAATGGCGTCCAGTCGCATCCAGCTTACAGTGACATCTGGTGTGCGGATTAAGAAACACACACGCAAACACACACACACACGCTAAAATGTCTGAAAAATCTCACTTAAAGAATCGCAATCATCCTCAGTGTCAGGAAACCGCAGAGTGCAGCGAGGAGCCAAAATGGCGGAGATGAGTCCACTGAGGCGGTCGAGAGCGACTGAAGCACCTGCGCATCTCGCCACAAACACACGCGCTCATGTAAACACACCCAAATCCTCTCGTTCACAACTAAACACAACGTCAAAGTTCTGCCAAAAAAGTGCTGGGAGTTTTGAGGCCTCGGCCTCGAATGCAGCTGAAGAAAATCATTGGAAGTCTGTGAGGGAAGTAGAAGAGTCTCGGTTTGGTTTAAATGCATGAAAACTCTGATGCAGCATTGACATTATTCTTCCTTCTCAGCATTGGTTTTGCTGTCGTGGAGGAGGATTGTGGGAAGTATGGAGGACGATGAGGGTCACTCGGTTGACTTCAGCAGCTTTGCATGAAACGTATTAAAGCACTTCAGTACGTCAACAGAACGAGGCACTGACGCTCTAATGACCAAAGTCACTTCATCTGGGCGAATCTCATGAAAACACGCATCATTTTCACCACAGGAATCACAAGAAAGTGAGTTTTGTAGGAAGGAAATTAACTGTGATACTGTTTTAAGGCATTACTTTCATGACAATTTCCACACATATGTAATGCAAAAATATGTATTAGATATATTTATACAACAGTTCTGTCTGGTTCTCGAATCTGATTGGCTGATGAATGGGAGATAATAAAGTAATATCAGCCTCTTCTTCACCCTTGTGTATTACTCCACCCACACAAGAGGCAAGACGAGGACACTACAGTTTGACAAATATTGCAGCTGTTGGACAACATAATGTACTCCTGAGGCTTTTTTTTAGTTGAGAATGGAATGTAGTTGTTTAGATTGCAACTTTGCTGTGTATTTATTACGATAGGGATAGCGCCTAATTTAAAGATTCATAATGATTCAGCAGGTCGGCAGCCATCAGCCTGCCATACTTAGCAGAGCAAAGACGGATGACGTTCCACCACAAGATGGCAACAGAGACCGCATAATAAGTCCTTAGGGGAGAACACCAGCATTTTTCTTAAGCGTACGTTTCAAACTACAGCTGAATAAACAGGTAAGTGACATTCTAAGTCCATTTCTCTCTTGTGCATGTTGTAGTGCTGTATTTATACCATAGTAATCTGCTAGTGTTTGCTTTGGCTTTTACAAGGTTAATTACTGTGATCTCCTGATTGCAACAGAAATACTGGGAAATCTCTGTCGACTGATGGCATTTCATGCTGTTCAGCCTTGTAAGCGTAAAATGTCAGCAAAATTACCTGTTTTGTCATCACTTTAGACATTAGGCTAGAGAATCATTCCAATTCTAGCTCTTAAGTGACGTGTGTGAAGTAGCAAAGATTTCTGCTGTTCTGACCATCAGCTGCAGATGTGTGTGAATAGCAAAAGAAAGTAGTCCCTCTTACAAAAGGGTTTTTGAGACTCTCCCGGTTCGATTTTCTTTTTTATACACTCGATTGTGCTGTCGAACTGTTGTATAAATGCAATACCACACTCGTAGCAGTGCGATATGGCTGTATATCAGGACTAGTGGGACACTAAAGGCCACGGCCTGCAGCCTTGAGCTAATGCACGCCTCCTACCAGTGCTACTTGTGTGATATTGCTCATATATATATATATATATATATATATATATATATATATATATATATATATATATATATATATATATATATATATATATATATATATACACACTTTTAAACATAACTTATTTATTAATCAACTTATAAGTGAGTTATATATTTTAAAAAAATCTAACTAATAACATTTTTTAAATTTGTAAGGTGCAAATACATGTAGCTTTTTTCCACCTTTTTTCTGTTTGACACCATACCAGCTAATAAAAGAAATTAATGTTTACTTTTTTGCTTAAAGACTAAATGTGGACATAAATTCTCTTTATATATATATATATATATATATATATATATATATATATATATATATATATATATATATATATATATATATTTTTTTTTTTTTTTTTTCCCCTGTAATTTATGGATTGTCACAAAAATAATATTTTTTCTAAAAAAAAAAAAAAAATGAGGAACAGCACTATAAAATTGCTAAATAAAAAAGTGTAGTTCTTGCATCTTTTTTTAGACAAAAACATATGAGACTTATTCATGAGATTCACCCTTTCACCTGCATAACTCGACTAAAATAAAGCCATTACAATGGAAAAACCTGTTATAATTATTGCACTGGGCGACTTTTGGTAATCATCATCATCATCATCTGCTAAACCTTCAGTAAAAGAAGTTTAAAGTGTGAGCATTTAAAGGGACAGTTCACCCAAAAATGAATATTCTGTCATCATTTATTCACGTTTTACTTGTTTTAAATCTGAGTTTTTTCTTCTGTTGAACAGCAAAGAAGATATTTTGAAGAATGCTGAAAACTGGTCGCCACTGATTTCCATATTCATAAAAACAAATACTATGCAAGTCAATGGTCAGCAGTTTTCAGCTTTCTTCAGATTATTTTTGTTTGCATTTAACAGAAGAAAGAAGCACATAAAGGTTTAAAACAAGCAAATAGTCAGTAAATGAAGGCAGAATTTTCATTTATGGGTGAACTGTCCTTTTAACGTCTGTAAGCCTCTTTACATTAGTGATGGGAAGTTCGGATCATTTTACTCGGAGCTTTGACTCATTCAGCGAAATGAATGAATCTTTTTGAGTCATTTTGATCAATTTGCTAAAATATCATTTAAATAACGGATCAAATCTTTTTTTGGTTCTGACTGCAAATGATTGGCTTCTGTCATCTCAAGTGATGAATGAACAACTTAAACCCCAATAAAAGATTCAAAAATGAACAAATCGAATCTTTTCCGGCTCTGACTGCATATGATTGGCTTACGGTGTGTCTTCCTCGCGATGAACAAACAACTCAAACCCGATAAAAGACTCGAGAAATCAACGGATAAACTCTTTTTCTGGCCTTGACTGCATATGATTGGCTTCAAATCACTCCCTGAGAGAACTCAATGTTCGAGAGTCACATTAACAATTAGTTTAAAATGAACGAATCATTCAAAATGAACAAATCATTTCAAATTAACAAATCATTTCAAATAAATGAATCATTCAAAATGAATAAGTCATTTAAAATAAATGAATCATTTAAAATAAACAAGTCATTTAAAATAAATGAATCCTTTAAAATGAACAAATCATTCAAAATTAACGAATCATTCAAAATGAACTAATCATTCAAAATGAACGAATCATTCAAAACGAACAAATCCTTTCAAATAAATGAATCATTTAAAATTAACAAGTCATTTAAAATAAATGTATCATTTAAAATGAACAAATGATTCAAAATTAACGAATCATTCAAAATGAACAAATCATTCAAAATGAACAAATCATTCAAAATGAACAAATCATTCAAGAATGACCCATCACTACTTTACATCAGACGTGTGCAAAGGAAGAAGAAATGCATGTAGTGGAGAGCGAGAGAAAGACACCTGTCACCAAAAGATTCAAAAACGAACGAATCAAATCTTTTTCCAGCTCTGATTGCATTGCATATGATTGACTTCTGTTTATCACATAATGATCGAACGAATCAAACCCGATAAAAGACTCAAAAAAGAACTAATCTTCTCATTCGCCTGCACAATGTGTGATTGTGTCAAATGAACGAATCATTCAAAAAGATTGAATCATTTAAAATGAATGAATCTTTTAAGAATGATTCATCACTACTTTACATCAGACTTGTTGAGAAGGGAAGTGTGCAAGGGATGAGGAGGTGTCACTATATATTTCTCTCTCTCTTCTAAACAGTCCAGCCCTGAGACCCGCCCGTAGCCCAAACCCGAACCCGAATGAACCGGGGATTTCACAGAAAACTTTTTCCGGCTCTGACTGCATATGATTGGCTCCTGCTTTTTTTACGTGACGAACGAACAACTCAAACACCTCGAAAAAAAGAACTGATCATCTCCGCGAATGAACGAATCACTCCCTGAGTGGACTCAGTGTTCTCGAGTCACATAATCAGTTCGTTCGAAATGAATGAATCATTCAAAATAAACGAATCTTTCAAGAACGACCCATCACTATTGTACATCAGACTTGTTGAGAACGGAAGTGTGCAAAGGAAGAAGAAGTGCATGTAGTCTCTTCTAAACAGTCCAGTCCTGAGACGCAGCCCTGAGACCCGCCCGCAGCCCAAACCCAAACCTGAATGAACCCGGGGAATTCTGGGACATTCGTTCACAGCGTGGATTCGCACTCCACTTTGCAGGTTGTGGTCGCGGTGCCTTTGCGGTTGAGTTTGAGGAAACTGGGCTTCTCCACGCCGCTGCCGTTAGATGTTAATGCTTTGGTGTGTTCACTCTTGGCCCCGTCCGGCTCCGGCTGATGGGACCCCGGGTAAATGACTAGGAAGCAGGAGGCCAGGAAGCCCAGAAATGACCCTCCGGACGCCACCATAGGGATGACCCGCACTGAGCCCACCGCCTCCACCACCGAGCCCAGCGCAGACGCCACTAGGATCTGCGAGATGTAGACCTGGCAGGACAGGATGGCGCAGTCGATGCCAAAACCACGCTTGGAGCTGCCGGGACTGTGCTGGACGTACTGGAGGAACACAGAACAGCAGAGTCACGGGGCGGTGGAGAAAATTACATTCAATAAATACCCAGTCTGTTATAACAAATATATTCATAATATTTATTATTTTAAACAAATCTCATTTAATTAAAATAAATAAAATTAATCTGAATTTGCTGCACTTACTTTTAATTTTCTAATGTAATTTTGCACAAATCAAATAAGATAAAACACTTTCATTTACGTATAAATTATCTGCATTATTGTCTAAAAAACTAAATTATTCTGAATTTGCGGCACTAATTTTCTTTAAAAAAATTCAAATATACAGAAGATGAATATTTACTTGTGATATACTTTAAATATATATTTCAATAAATATATTTTTATTTATTTAATACAATTAAAATGTGTAATAAAATATGGTAATTTAATTGTTGTTAAATAATTTATTATTATTTATTAATAAAATAATGTAATAAAATTTTCATTCATTTTCCTACGGGTTAGTCCCTTTATTCATCAGGGGTCACCACAGAGGAATGAACCGCCAACTTATCCAGCATATTTTTTTTTACACAGCGGATGCCCTTCCAGCTGCAACCCATCACTGGAAACATCCATATACACTCATTCACACACACACACACACACACACACACACACACACACACACACACACACACACACACACACACATACACACACACACACACACACACACACCGCATGCCCTATGTATTATTTAATTTTTTATTTACATAGAAATAAATAAAATTAATCTGAATTAGAATTTTTTAAAAGTAATTTTAAAGTAATTAACAATACTTCCATTTATGTATAATTGCTTACTTTAAAGATAAAAATAATAATTTTAGTATATATTATATAATAAATTATATTATATTGCAATACATATTATTCATATATTTTTAAAAATCTGAAAATTAATCTGAATTTGCAGCACTATTTATTTATTTATTGAATTAATAAATAAATGCACATTTATTTATTTTTAAATTTCAAGCAGATGGAAATTTACTTAAATGCAATCGAGCTATGAGATATTATTTATAATATATGGTAATTTACCTGTTGGTAAATAATAATTTCTAATTATTTTTAATTATTATTATTATAAAATTCTTCTTCTTATTATTATTATTAATAATAATAATAATAATACAATAATATAATAGAATTTAAAGAAATGTTCAAATTTAAGTTGCAGCATCATCAGCTATCATGCAGATGCAGAACACAGACTTTTTATTTCTTTGTTGCAGGATGGATATTTACATATTTTAGGATATATTTATAATTAAATATTTCATAATTGTTTTAGGAATTGAGATGGAATAATTTTTAAAAATAATAAAATGTATTTAATTTGAATTTTGAGTAGTAATTTTTACATAATTTAAAAATGTACATATAAGATATGTAAAATATATAAAATATTTTAAATGTATTTTAATTTTACTATTTTAGAAAAAAATAAAATAAAATAAAATAATTTGTAATTTGTCCAATTTTATATATATATATATATATATATATATATATATATATATATATATATATATATATATATATATATATATATATATATATATATATATATATTATTATTTATTTATTTTTTTAAATGTAGATTTTTTTTATTAGGGAAAAAAAACAAGAGAAGCAAAAGATTACAAAAATTTTGTTGATTTTTTTTAGGTTGTAATTTATTTTTTACAAAATTTTGCTTGAATTTGATTGTGTTTTCTTTCAATTTATAAAGATGTTTGGTGACTAAAATATAATTTTAATAAATATATTTGTTTAATAAATCTGTTTTGTTTAAATGCGCCAAAATACACTGCCTATATTCACTGAGAAATGGAGGAAAATACTAATTTTCAAAACGTGCTGTACTCATATATGCTGAGCACTGTATATACTAAACAAAACACTAAAATAAAACACATCATAGTCAGCCTGCTTGTGTGCATTATCATGCAAAAAAATACCAGCTAAACCCCTGCTAATCACTGACAAAACAACTTTAAAGATCAGTGATCTGCAGTGGTGCTCCTGAACTATACGGTTATTCAGTAATGTCCGTGTTTCAGACGTGACCCTCAGATTATCCTGACAGTGGGATTATGCGGATTAGAGCCTCTGACCTCTTTGTTGTCGTGGTACTGTCCCAACAGAGCGTACGGGCAGTAGGAGATGCTCATGGAGATGATACCCATGCTGCTGATCATCACCATCGACACGTACACATTGGGGAAGATGGACATGACGGCCGTCCCGATGGAGAAACCCAGCGTGCCCAGGATGTAGATCACCTTTATGCTCAGCTCAAAGTTATCCAGGTATTTCTGCAGGAGAGCTGTGTGTGTGTGTGTGTGTGTGTGTGTGTGTGTGTGTGTGTGTGTGTGTGTGTGTGTGTGTGTGGATAAACATAAAACACAAACACACATCAGGAACAGGACTTGCTATGAAGGGGCTAAATAAAATCTGATCTGAATAAAATACCTAAATTAAATTGGCATCCTATATATATATATATATATAAATTTTATAACTTTGGGAGGGCATTATTACCAAAATATAAATAAATAAATGTATAAATAAAATACATAAATTAAATTTAAGCTGAAGATGAAGAAGATGATGATGAAGAGCAATGTACCCGAGCAGATGGCTGCAGTAGCGGCGTAAATCACCAGACCCCAACACCCCATCTGAACCCCTCGATGATAGTTATGAAGGGCAGTGGAGTTCAGTGGAGCCTACACACACACACACACAAACAAACAAACAAACAAACACAGACACACGCACGCACAAATACAGACACACGCACAAACACACACATACAGAAAGACAAAGAGATTAATTAACTCTGTAAAAACAGCACAGAACATCAATGATTTTATTTCTGAAAATAAAATATGAACACACCCTGGGTTTAAGAAGAGTGCATTACACAAAAATAAATAATAATAATAATAATAATAATAATACACACACACACACACACACACACACACACACATATATATATATATATATATATATATATATATATATATATATATATATATATATATATATATATATATATATATATATCGTCACCTTGCCTTGAAATTATAAGGTCCTGTCTGCATTCTGAATGACTTTGAGATAATGAGCTTCAAAGGTTTTCATTCCATAAAGCAAACAGTTTGTGTGTAACTGTTCTTTTTTAAATAAAAAGTCTTAAAATGTAAACAACTTATAAAAAACATGACAATGTAAATAAGTTGTCATTTAATAAGATTATGTCAATAACTCAATTTTTCAAAAATGCCAGATAGAACCTTACAACTGTAAGGTGGAGAGAGACACAATCACACACACACACACACACACACACACACACACACACACACACACACACACTATATATATATATATATATATATATATATATATATATATATATATATATATATATATATATGTTTTTTTTTTTCTTTAAATACCTGGATAAAATATTAATTACCTTAAAAAAGCCCAATATGTATTTATTAATTAAATTAAATGTTAATTTGCACTCTAGTTTTAATAAAAATGCCTTAAAATAAAATACATAAATAAATTAAATAAAATGCAAAGTGCATTACAAAAAAAACTAAATGATAATAAATAAAGAAAATTACAAATTAAACACAAATTAATATTATGCATTATTATATTAGATTAGCACCCTAGGTTCAAGAAAAGTGCCTAACAACATTTTTTTTATAATAATGAAAAATAAAATAAATACCAAAATTAAATTTAATTAAATTAGCACTCTGGGTTTATGAAATGTGATTTACAATTTTTTTATATAATAAATAAAATAACATAAATACCTAAATAAATTTAATTAGATTAGCACCCTGTGTTCAAGAAAAGTGCCTTCCTTTTTAAAAACCAAAATTAAATTAAATAAAATTAAATAAAAATAAATTCAATCAAATTAGCACTCTGGGTTTATGAAAAATGCCTTACAATTTTTTTATATAATATTAATTAATAAATAAAATAAAATAAATACCTAAATTAAATTAAATAAGCACCCTGTGTTCAAGAAAAGTGCCTTACCATTTTTAAATAATAATTATAAAAAATAAAATCAAATAAGTACCAAAATTAAATTAAATTAAATTACCACTCTTGGTTTATGAAAAGTGCATTACAAACCAAACACATTATTAAAAAAAAAATGAATAAAATAAAAACAAGTCTTACAGTAGGGTCTCCCTCATAGATGACCTGCCCCATAAAGTCGGTATAAAACACGGCCTCGGCGATGATGGAGAACCAGGTGACGAGATGACACACACACAGCCTGAACAGCTCCTTGGGCATCTTCAGCATCGACATCCACAGCAGACGCACTGTAGTTTCAGCTTCCCCCTCCTCGCTCTCCGTATCCCCGCTGGAGTTCGTGTTCCCGCTCTGATGTCGAATCCTCTGTCCGTTCCTCTGCTTCTGCCTTTTCTCCAGCTCGTAAATATCATTCATACTTCTCGACGGTTTGATCAGAAACGCTGCGTTTGCGCGTCGGTAGCGGTAGCGGTGAGATCCCACGCGTCCGTAATACGAAAAAGTGCATGACGACTGACGGTAAAAAGTGTGTCGTCTGCGGCGTATGGACGCATTAGCACTGGACGCTTTTAAATCCACGTGCCCGTTAATATCAACCTGATGTCCGTTAGCAGCTTTACATTCGTTGAGTTGATTATTAAGCAGCGCTTCTTCACCGTCACGTTCCATTTGTTGCAGAAACGCTGACAATCTGCAAAACTTCCCGCGGAGAAACTCTTGGCTCCCTGTACTGCTGCTGCGTCGCGGTGGAGATCCGTGATAGGACGAGACGCGATCTTGAAATATCGACGGCTCGATTTCTCGTAGAAACAGCATATCGTGATGATCTAAAGTAGCGTCGGCCATGGCTAAAACGGAGTCGCTTTTGCTGCGCACGATTTCCACGTCCAGAAAGTCCATATCGAGGTCTCGTTCTGAGCGGCGCTCACAGTCGTAGTAGTCGTAGGGCTCGTCTTCGTGGATCATGTCGAGCGGTTGATGCGGTGCGGTTTTAACGCTGGATTCGGTGTCGGCTTCTTCGTCCAGACGCTCCTGCTGCGGGCTGAACTGCTGCTCCTCGATGCTGAATAGATGAAGAGCGACGGAAACGGTGAACAGCACCGATGCGAACAGGAACAGAATCTGCTCTTGAGATTTGAAGGTTCGTCCTAGGAAAGTGTGAGTCCAGTCGAGGCCGCCGAGAGCGTAGCCGACCGCTCCTCCAAGCCCTGAAAAACAGAGCAAAAATAAGAAACCAAAGTCAGGCTTTAGGTTTGGGATGAAGTGCATCCGGGAGTTTGCAGAATAAAGCCTGATACTGTAGGTTGTGTGTACCTGCAGAGAAAGCGTGTATATTGAGGGCCATGTCCTGCTCCTCGGTGTCTGCCACGTCCAGGAGATACGCTCGGATCGGACCCTCCGTCGCGTCCGCACAGAAGTCCAACACCACCACCCCTAACACCGTCATCACAATCCCGATCGGCTGGTTATTCGGGACATCTCCGATCGCAAGACCTGACACACACAGACGGATAATTATATATATACTTTTTACTCTTTTGTACATTTAAACAACTGAAATAAATTACATTTAAGCTGAACTAATACAATTTCTAAAAGTAAAACAAAAAATGTAATTCAAATAGCAATATTTAAATCTTATTTTTGTAAACAAACAAATAAATGAATAATAAACAGGAAAAATAAATAGAAAAATAAATAAATAAATAGAAAAACAAATAAATAAATAGAAAAAACAAATAAAAATCAATTGAAAAATAAGTAAATAGAAAAAAAATATACAAATAAATAGAAATAATAAATAGAAAAATAATTAAATAGAAAAATAAATAAATACAAAAATAAATAAACAAATAAATAAATTGAAAAAATAAATAGAAAATAAATTAATCAAAAATAAATAGAAAAATAAAAAACAAATAAATAGAAAAATTAAATAGAAAATAAATAAATAAATAATTAAACAAATAAATAAAAAAAAAATAAAAAAAATAAATAGAAAAATAAATAAACGAATAAATAGAACAAATAAAAGAGAAAAAATAATGAGAAAAAAAATAAAAATAATTAAATAAACAAATAAATAGAAAGAAATATACAAATAAATATAAATAAATAGAAAAACTAAAAAATGTATAGAAAAATAAATAATACATATAAACATAAAGAAACAAACAACTGAACAAATACATTACAACAAACAAGCAAGCAAAACTAGCCGGCTGAAAGTTAATGTTTGAATAGTTTAGCACATTTACAAAATAAAAACAGTAATGTTAAACAGAGCAACTAACTACATAAACTCTAACGGCAGATTACAGTACTTGCATAATTATTACACAAGCTGATATTCTGATCCTACTTTCCCCCCAGGCACATTATACTGATTATAAACCACATCCACACACTATATATGTCAACTCTTACAGGTCATGTGGTCTGAGGAGCAAATTTACTGTTCATCGATAATTCATACAGACACACACACACGCACACATATACTGTACACAAACAAACACACACACACACACACACACACATAGATGTATATGCATAGACTAGACACATACAAACAATATACACACAGGCACATACACACATACAGACATAAAGACACACATTCGGATATACACACACACACACATGCGTAGTAATATACTGTATGCAGACACACATACATACAGTACACACAATCACACACGCATTACTCTAACCCTAATTAAACACACACACAAACACACACACGCATACACACAGACATAAACACACACAGACACAGCCCTCTGGTAATTCAAAGCCTAGTTGTTCAAGTCTGTGTGTGACCTTCATCTGCTCTACTGTCATACATTCACCATTTCACATTTGTGTGGGTGCACGTGTGTGCTTGTGTGGTGTGCATGTGTGTGCGCGTGCGTGAGAGAGTAAACATGCATATATTGATTCTTCAGCTTATTTTCAGCATGTGTGTGTCACAGTTTGAGCTCACACCTTCAGTTTGTGTTTTATTAAAGATCTGCTGTTTTCTACTGTTCACCATCACCTCAATAACCCATAATCTGAAATATGACACTTCAATGTGCCAAACGCCTTATGCTGAATCAATGAACTCTTTCATGAAGATTGCCTCATCGTTATAAAACTGGCTTGACGACATCCACAACACACACACTTCTGTTAATAAAATAAAAGAAAATAAAATGTAAAAGAAAAATAATAATAAATAAATAAATAAAATAAAAGATAATAAAAAAAATATATAAAAAAAAAAAATAATAAAAAGATAATAAAATAAAAACAATTAAAATAAATTAAATAAAAACGAAATAAAAGATAATAAAAAAATTAAAATTAAAAAAAATAAAATAAGATAATAAAATAAAATAAAAATAAATAAATAAAATACAATCGAAATAAAATAAAAGATAATAAAAAATTAAAAATAATCAAACGATAAATAAATAAAATAAAATAAAGATAAAAAATGAAAAAATAAATAAATAAATAAAAATTAAATGAAATAAAATATAATAAAAAATAAATAAAACAAAAATGAAATAAAATAAAAGATAATAAAATAGAAATAATAAAAAATAAATAAAATAAAAATTAAATAGAATAAATAAAAAATTAATTAATATAAAATATAATAAAATAACAGAATAACAATAAAATAAAAAATGAAAAAATAATAAAAATAAAAATAAATCAAAGAAAAAAGTAAAAAAATAAAATAAAAAAATGAAAATTAAATAGAATAAATAAAAATAAATAAATATAAATAAATAAAATAACAGAATAACAATGAAATAAAAAAATAAAAAAGGAAAAAGGAATAATAATAATAATAAAACTTTAAATAAAATATTTTAAAAAACAATAAATTAAAAAAAATTTAATTATAAAAAATATTAAATAAAAATAGTATTTTTGAAACAAAAAGAAAAAAATCTAAGTAAAACTGCAGATACAGTGTGTTTAAACGCACTCAGCCAGGATTACTCTTCATCCTCACAATAGAGTGGCTGCGCAGTGAGCTGAGCTGGCCGTGGAGACAGGAAGTTGTTCCAGATAGGCAATGAAAGGTAAAAAAAGGCACAACAGGAAACAGTTCCCTGTGAACTGGTTCCTAGTCCTTTCCCATGTCATAGAGACTGACAGAGTTCATGCAAACACACACACATAATCGCACACACTACTCTAAACCTAAAACCCAATTAAAACCAAACAGCTTTTTACAAAAGTGTCAAGAAGTAAAGAGCTTTATTCTCTTGGTCCTTATTCTGATGATCTTAAACTCAAACTAGTCCTCATTAAAATAAAAACAACACACTGTACACACACACACACACACACACACACACACACACACACACATGTGTATATGTGGGATTCTCCATATGCATAATGTGTTCGCATTTTGAATACACCATTGTAATGAAGTAACTCTTAGGTCATACCCATGTCATTACACAAATTTAAGTCCTCATAAATCACATAAACACGTAAACACACACACCTATTCTGACAGTTGACCACTCCTTATCTGACTGCTAATTACACCAACACAGACAGGTGAACACACCTGCTCTAATAAATGACTATGCCTACTCTGACAGCTGGACACACCTTCTCTAACACATGGCCACACCCACTTTAATATTTGACCACAGTCACAGTTACAACTGACCACACCCACTCTGATACTTGACCACACCCACTCTGACATTATTTTTCAGAGCTCTCATGTTTAAATGCACTGCTTTAATGAAGAGCAGGATCATGTGTCTAGGCGGCAGACTGACCTATGAGTGAGCCGTTGAGGAAGAGAGCGACGCCCAGCAGCACACCCACACACAGGGCCAGGATGAAGGGTCTCCTGCGGCCCCAGCGCAACGTACAGCGGTCACTGGCCGAGCCGATCAGAGGAGTGAAGATCAGGCCCAGGATGGGGCTCAGGAACCAGGTCAGGCTGTAGTACTGCTCTGGGAGACCTGCAGAACACAAACACACACAGGGCCAGATTTAGTCATTTGAGGGCCCTAAGCAATTCCAGCCATGGGGTCCATCAATCCTAATATGCATCCTGTATTTTTACTGAATTTTAAATAATTTATAATTATTTAATTTATTGTATTTATTCTTATTTATTTAATAATTTATTTTATTTTTTATTTATTTATTGTTATTACAATTTTTATTAATATATATTTTTATTAAATTATTTATTATTTTATTCAGTTATTAGTATTTATTATAATTCATTTAAATGAAATTATTTTATTATTTATTTATTTAAATAAAATGTAATTATTTATTTTATTTATTTATTAGTATCTATTATTTTTATACATTTAAATGATTATTTATTTTATTTTATATATATATTTTTTAATAAAATGTATTTATTTATTTATTAATCTATTTATTCATTTGTTATAATTATTTATTTAAATTGTATTATTATATTGCATATTTAATTATTTAAATAAAATGTAATTATTTTATTTATTTATTAGTATTTAGTTTTTATTTTATTAGTTTGTGTTTTATATTTATTTATTTAAATAAAATGTATTTATTATGTATTTATTTATTTATTGGTGTTTAATATTTATTTAAATTATTATTTATTTTATACTAATTTATTTAAATATAATGGTAAATATTTCATTTTATTTATTAGTATTTATTATTATTATTTAAATTTTATTATTTGTTTTATTTTATGTTTATTTATTTAAATAAAATTTAATTATTTATTTATTTATTAGTATTTATTATAATTATATATTGAAATTTAATTTAATATTTATTTATTTAAATAAAATGTAACTATTTACTTTATTAATTATTTATTTTAACACTCTTCTTTTCTGGAATAAAAGTAAAAAGTTCTGTATAAAATAAGTACATTTTATTTGTTAGACCCTCGACATACAAAATATGATAGAAAAGTGTTAATATATAAATGTATAGGTCTTTATTGGGGGCCCTGTATCTTGGGGCCCCCCGAGCGGTCATTTACCTGCTTATTGATTAATTCTGCCCCTGCACACAGGCATATTATCATCATTATGTCTACTGCTTTCAGAAAACAACATTACTGTAACATCATATTAGAGCCATTAAAACCATTTAGAAAAGTTAACCCATTTAATTAGCAGAAAAACACTCATGTTTAGTCAGATCAATAATAATGCTAATGTATTAAACATTATCTGGCAACATCCGCAATGAAATATCACACATCCGGCTTGCTTAAAATGTACTTATGGCTAAGATTCATTTCTTTGAACTGCATATACATTTTCTAGGTATTCGGATTACAAGGTTTCAATATAAACTGATAAATATAAGGTTTCATTTGTGAGTAATGCATGAATTTAGTATTTACACTCAAAAAGAACATGGCAAACTTTACATTTTGAAATAAACGGTGAAAATAGAGACAAGCATTTCTCTGGTCTGCTTATAATTTCTATAAAACAAAAATACGATAAAACAAATATAAAAATATGAACAGTTTAAAATAAAGAAATAATCCCCTAAAAATAATACAGTGAAAAATCAAATAAAAAGTAAAAAAAACTAAATTTAAAATCAACAATAAAATAATAAAAAATATTATATTAATAATAATATTAATTAAAATAATTAACTAATATTAATATAATTAATAATGTATTAGCAAAATATATTAAAAAACAAATGACAGAAGTGCATACAAGATGTTGGTCATCATAATATTTCATAATATTTTAAAAATATTAAAAAAAAATGAATTAAAATTGAAAATATATATGCAATTGTAAATATAACAATAACATATTATAAAATAATTGTAATTTTATAAAATAGTTAGGAATATACATAATGCAGATTTGTAGTAGTAGTAAAAAAAATTAACAGACCAAGACTGCATCATATTAACAAACCAGACTGCATCATAGTTAATTTTATCATTTGTTTGTGTTGATTTAAGTAGATGAAACATTTACATGTGATTACAATCCATATAGGTCACATTTTAATTATGTTTTGTTTTCAGTATAGGAGCTCAGATCTGTCGTAGAGCAGAATGATTGACCATTTTGTCCCAGGCTGGGACATTTTGGAGGGTTTTTGTTGTCAGGACAGCCGACCATCTTCAGATTCAATAATTGAGCCAGATCCTAAAGCAGATTGTTTGTAAGAGTAGCAGACTCATAACAACTCAAACACACTCAGGCTGTACATCAGAGAACATTATGAGGAAACTAATCCTCTAAAAGCCTGGCAAACGGCCATCTATCCAGGACAAACACACCATCACTGCTCTCAGATCAGAGTGTGTGTGCTCATCTACACACACTTTCCTAAATAAAAAGACTAGTTTAGTAAATGCTCTTCAAAATGTACATGCATGTGCCAACATATTAAATTGGCATCACTGCTACTTTTAATATTCTGTTTTCAGATATACAGCAGGGGAAATAAGTATTGAATACAATAACATGTTTTTCCAAAGGGTGTGTGCGCATGTGAGATGTATGGGTGTTTCCCAGTACTGGATTGCCAGCTGTGTAAAACATATGCTGAAATAGCTGGTGGTTCATTCCACTGTGGTGAGCCCTGATGAATAAAGGGACTAAGCCGAAGGAAAATGAATGGATGAATGTGAGAGTTTAAATGAAGATGTACATGAAATAAAAACAGGAGAGCACTGAGAGAAAATGTGGGTAAAGGGAAGATTTAATTGTTATAAAAATGATTTAATAATATAAAAAAAATACTATATTAAAACATTTAATTAATATTAATTCATATCAATTATTATAAATATTAATTATTTTATTCTTCAGAATAAGAAATATAATAAACAAACAGAACAAGCACCAAGTAAATACTCCTAAAAAGAAAACATGACAAAAATCATATTGTCAATCCTAAAAATGATGTAAGAAGACTGGACTGTCTGCAGAACTACATAATTACTGTACAACTGCAGTAATAAAGCCGTCCACCTTTAGAAAACAAGTCTGAAATCTGCAAATGAAGCTTTAAAACAGTACGTCTGCGCAGAAGATGAAAAGCAAACGCAGCAGAAACACACAGAGATTCACTTTAAGAGTGTGTGTGATGTCAGAATCCAGCAGTGAAAGAGTCAACCTGCAGACGGAGAGAGACTCATCCTGTGTGTGTTTGTTCTGTGAGGCTGTTAAAGAGCAGAATAAACACACGCACACACACACGCATCAGCTGTCCGTCATAAACCTCCATCATCACAACCACACCATCAGAACACACACAACACCTCTCACAGATGACGGAGAATCATCCTCACTGCACAAATAACGGAGAGAGACTGAGAGAGTGAGAGATATGCATAAAAGGAGCGAGAGAGTGAGATTGAGAGAATGTGAATGAAGTGAGAGAGAGAGAGAGAGACTCGGTGACGTAAAGAGAGGAGCGCTGAAGAGTGTGTTGAGAACAGAACATTCCTGTATGTTCACGTTAAAATAAGGTCATTTCCAATTCAGTTTCTACTGACACGATCACGTCTTTTTCAAGAAAACAGCTGCTTTAGAACTTCAAATGTTTAACAACCTTACAGTTTTGTATGTCTTAACAATAAAAATGAAAAAAAAAAAAAAAAAAAAAAAAAAAAAGATATTAGCTCAGGTGAGGATCGAACACAGGTCAGCAGTGTCACAACCCAACGAACTAACCGCTGGACCACAATGGTGATATAATGTTTGTGTGGCCGGAATGATACTTAACCCTCACCATCACCCTGCAGGCTACATTTTGCTCATGGGGCTGCGAGACAATAAATAAGAAGAGCGGAGCTGCGGCAAAATAATGGATAAAAAGAGTGAGGCTATGGTCACACACTTAGAGCAGTTCCTCGAATCAAATATCTCGTTTGTCGCGAGGGACATGAATGAATTCCCTGAATGAAAGAGCCAAACTGCAGTTAAAGTCCACCATTTAATAATTTGGCAAATAATTCGACTACAGATGTCCATGTAAACACAGTCACTTTCTCCCCTGTGTGTGTGTGTGTGTGTGTGTGTGTGTGTGTGTGTGTGTGTGTGTGTGTGTGTGTGTGTGTGTGTGTGTGTGTGTGTGTGTGTGTGTGTATTTTGACTCTGAAACTCGCGCGTGCCCAAATAGACACTCCCACACCATGCCACTTTTCTTCCTCCGACACTCCCCCCTAAACAGAGCTGGACACGCCCACTTTTCTGACTTTTGCCAAAGTAGATGTGTGAAAACACCCTGCTGAAACAAGGGGGCTTCATGGCCCTTTAACTTAGCTGAAAATAAGCTCTGATAACCCTTTTTATTTTCACCATTCATTCAGAACGGACCTTCGGGTCACTCGGAAGGCGGTGAATTAATAAATTTGTGTCACTTTCTCTTTGTTGATAAGATATACAGCCAGCTACACAACGTTCCTATGCAACTCCCCGTGATACTTCCGGGTTTCTTCCCTCCGCAGCCTCGATTTCGCTTTTAGAAATGGCGTGAAATCAGTCTAATGGGAAACATTTATACACACACACTCATACACTACAGACAATTTAGCTTATCCAATTCACCTGTACCACATTTTTTTGGACAGTGGGGGAATCCGGAGCACCCAGAGCAAACCCATGCCAACACGAAGAGAACATGCAAACTCCACACAGAAATGCCAACTGACCCAGCCGGGGCTTCCAGCTGTGAGGCGATTGTGCTACCCACTGCACCCCCATGCTGCCTCAGGAAGGAGATATAAAACTGAACTGAAACACCTGATTTTCCTGACTCGCTCCTTCCAAAGTGCTTAATAATATTTGAGACTGGGCTTCTTTGCTTTCAGGAGTTGATGTGGAGGCTATAGTATGAGCAGGAGCGCTATCCTGCTGGAGAATTGTCCCTCTCCTGTGGTTTGTAATGTAATGGGCAGCACAGATGTCTTGATACCTCAGGCTGTTGATGTTGCAGATCTCTCGCACGCCCCCATACTGAATGACCCCCAAACCATGATTTCTCCTTCACCGAACTTGACTGATTTCTGTGAGAATCTTGGTCCTTGCTGGTTCCATTAGGTCTTCTGCAGTATTGGTGATGCAGATCAACAGATGATTCAGCAGAGAAATCCACCTTCTGACACTTTTCCAAACGATTACCTAGAAGTCAAGCTATTATTTGTTGCTTACACAACTGGGATTCACCACAAGACTTTTGTCAGGTAGTGCATATATAATACTTCTAATATTATTCAAAACAGCATTGTATTATAATTGGTAATCCATCAATTCAATTCCATTCTGTGCATTGGAGAGTGGAGATGGAGTGTAAAAGTGCAGCTAGTTCTCACGGATGGGGTCAGAACGTCTCTGGAGATCTGCCACTGCACCTGCTGCTGGACCAGTGATGTGAAAACACAGTCACACACACACACACTCTTATCAGATCTGTTCTCATCGCTTCACCTCTCTGCCACCACACTTCCTCTTCCTCCGCTTTCTCCTGCGCCTTTTTTCACATATTTAGTCTTTGTGCTCAAACCGTTAAAACACAAACACGGCGACACCACGCAAACAAAAGACGAGAATGGGATTGTGAGCGGGTTATTTGTTCCTGGACAAACACGCGGGGTAAACATCCAAACAGGAAGCCGCGGAGATTTCGGTAAATAATCGCAGGAGAGATTTTCGTTTCCCAGCAGGTCAAAAACGGTGAACAATACTGAGAGCAGAATGAGTCAAACTAGAGGAAGTGTTTTCTCGAAGAGAGAGACACACACACACTCACGTTCACTACTGTAAATGCAGACTGTCTGAGAAACAAACAGCACACACAAAAATAACACACACCAGGGATTTCGTCCAGGACGTCTGAGCTTTGAGTAAATGAAAATAGCTTTGACCTCTGACCTGCAATTCATTCACTAAAATACACACGACCAATGGAGGACTGCAAAAAAACTCACAGACTGAATGGCTTACTGTTTTCTACAAGTAATATAGTAAATATCTGAAAATAATAATGTGCATTTAAGTAATATTTCTACGCAGTTTTTCATATTCATCCTTAATTTATAGCCAGTACAGTTGAGGTCAGAATTATTCACCCTCTTTTTTTTTCCTTTTTCAATTATTTCCCAAATGATGTTGAACAGATTCCAGTAGAGTCTGGCTGCAGATTTGCACTTGCACCTCCAGGCTTGCACGCTCAGGCAACCGCGCTTCCTCTGCAAGTGACATCATTAACAATCCCCACCTGTGGCCACTTGCATGAAAGTCATTCATTCATTTTCTTGTCGGCTTAGTCCCTTTATTTATCCGGGGTCGCCACAGCGGAATGAACCGCCAACTTATCCAGCAATTTTTTACACAGCGGATGCCCTTCCAGCCGCAACCCATCTCTGGTAAACATCCACACACACACTCATACACTATGAACAATTTAGCCTACCCAATTCCCCTGTCCCGCATGTCTTTGGACTGTGGGGGAAACAGGAGCACCCGGAGGAAACCCACGTGAAGGCATGCAAACTCCACACAGAAACGCCAACTGAGACGAGGTTCGAACCAGCGACCTTCTTGCTGTGAGGCGACAGCACTACCTACTGCGCCACTGCCTCACCCTTGCATGAAAGTCCTTCGGTAATTTGACTTAAGCGTGTCCCTGAGGTGGAAGAGTCCCTGAGGTTAGGGATTTCATTAAGATCGTTGCAACAAACTTCTTATCCGACACTCTTACTCAAATGTGGTTTCTGGCAACATACGGCGACAGGCGCCACAGTTGCTATAGTTACGTAAACAAATCGTAACGAACCACGAATGCTTTCCTTACAACAGCTCTGCAGTAATGTTACACATCATCTGTGTCGCTTTCTTTCCATTAAGCGAATCGAGACGTTCCCTTATCGACTCGATCACGACATAATGGAGGACATATAACACTGGGCTGGGATCATGTAGAGCAGGGGTCTCAAACTTGTGGCCCGCGGGCCATTTGCGGCCCTCAGTGCAATATTTTGTGGCCCGCGCCGACCGCTGTACACTGACAGAATCAGCGGAGCGGGGAGAGAGAGCGCTCCCCGCTCCGCTGATTCTATCCGTACACAGCGGTCACTGGCATTCCCCGCCCACCGTGTAAACAAAGGAGCGGGGATGCCGGTGACGTCACCACGCACCCCGCCCCTTTGTTAGACGCTGTGACGGGCGGGAACTGTTAGGAGGGAACTCGCGCCGGCCAGAACCAAGCTGTTCCCGCCCCTGCCTGCCACTTAGCTACCTATCTGCAGCCTGCCACCTACCTAGCTACAGCCTGCATCTTATATATATTATAGGTAGATACAGACTGGTACAGACTGATGTGACTGGAGTGAGGTGGGGGTGTTTTATTTATACATATATACGCCTTTTTTTTAGGTGAGGGAATGGAAGTTTTGAGTGAGTTCCCCCACTTTTTTCCTAGGACTTCAATAAGTCAAAGTACAGGTCTAGACTTAATGATGATCATCTTCAAGCCATACTGAGGGTCTCAACTGCTTCCGCTCTAAAGCCAAATGTGGTTCAGATTTGTGAGAAGAAGCGCTGTCAAGTCTCTGGCAGCAAGGAGTAGGCAAAAGATGCCATGTTCAGAAGAACTTTTCATAATCTTCACTCAATGTTCTATTAATGTTCAGGACACTTCATGTTCAGAAGAAATAATTAAAACTGTTAATAATGACATTTGAGGACTTTTTTTTGTGAAATCCCTTATGCGGCCCAGCCTCACCCAGACTTTGCCTCCTGCGGTCCACAGGTAAATTGAGTTTGAGACCCCTGATGTAGAGACTGTTGTAGAAACTGTGATTTCATATGGATGCACACACTAGACGTGCTAACTTATCAAGAATGGATATAAAGAATAGTTTGCCAAGTCGTTCAAGAATCATTGCTGTAAGTCCATAATGTATATCTAATACTACAACTCCATAAAATGTTTAAAATAAAAACTAAAATTTTAATTTTCCTGGTGTTTTTTTATTTATTTTTAACTGTTGAAGAATACCTTGTGTGTATATTTAGACCTGATAATTGATATAAATAAATAATATGCTTTGCTGGTATGAATGTTAATAGTAGCCTGCTTTGGTAAATTTACTTTAAAGCATATAATCATGTGATGAATGGGAGGGGGGGGGGGGGGGGTCTGTCATGGTGTACAACTGAAGTACTTAGAATTATTTGACAACGTCGTCACTGGCAACACAAACGAACTGGAAGCTTACTTTTGGTTTATTTGTGTTGATTTCGAGTGACGTGACAGGTGCAGGTGTCGATTGTATATGACATCACTTGCATAGGAAGCGTGAGTGCCTGAGCGCGCAAGCCTGAGAGTGCAAGCCTGAAGATGCAAGCGCAACTCTGCAGCCAGACCCTTCTCACAGATTCAGGAATTGTTCACAGTATTTCCTCTAATATTTTTTCTTCTGGTGAAAGTTTTATTTGTTTGATTTCGGCTTGAATGAAAGCAGTTTTTAATTGTTTTAAAGCCAAATTTAAAGTCAATATGATTAGTCCCCTTCAGCAATATTAGTGTTGGATTGTCTCCAGAACAAACCACTGTTATACAATGACTTGCCTAATTACCCTAACTTGACCCTAATTAACCTAGTGAAGCCTTTACATGTCACTTTAAGCTGAACACTAGTGTCTTGAAGAATATCTAGTCTAATATTATGTGCAGTGATCATGGCAAAGAGAAAATAAATCAATTATTATACATGAGTTATTAAACTGTTATGATTAGAAATGTAGAAAAAATATACAGGGGGTGAATAATTCTGACTTCAACTGTATGTAGTATAGTAAAACAACGAATAATATTAAATGAATAAATACATCATTTTTAATGTGTTTGTGTTTAGAAAAGTGGGATCGGGGAAGCATGTGCATTGCATATCAGGTAATAGATGGGTTTCAGGTGCTCAGATGTAAAATACTATATCTGCAGGTGCTGGTGCATACACGCACACACACACACACAAACAGAGAGAGAGCGTCATTCAGGGTCACTGGCCACATCAGTTCCACCAATGAACCCTAAGACAGAAGAAGGAGATGAAAAAAAGGAAAAGCGCGCCATTACTCAGTCATCACCACTGTAACCAGTACAACAGCCTGATCCTGTGAAAACAAGCAGCTCCGCCAACACACACCGACTCAAGCCTGAGAGCAAGAGAGAAATCTGGAGTGAGAGTGACAGGAAGAGGAAGAGGAAGGTCAGGAAGGTGAAACTGTCTAGAAATGGACAAAAGCCACAGAAATGCCAGGAAACAGGTGCTCTGTGTGAGTCAGGTGTACAGCGGCACAGAGACTGATATTCTACTCGACCCTACCCTACCCTACTCTACAGTATACTCTATTTTACCCTGTACTCTTTAGTATACTCAACCTTACTTTTTCCTATCCTACCCTGCTTGATCCCACACTACCTTATTCTCTAGTATACTCTACCCTACCCTAATCTACTCTGCCCTACCCTAGTCTCTAGTATACTTTACCCTACCCAACAGTATACTCTACTTTACCCGACCCTGCTCCACCCTACTCTCTAGTATACTCTAGCCGCCCTTACACTACTCTACCTTACCCTCCAGTATATTCTACTCTACCTTGCTCTACCCTACTCTCTGGTATAATCTACTCTAGTATAGTCTTCTCTATCCTACCCTACCCCAGTCTCTAGTATACTTTACCATAATCAACCCACCCTACTCTCTAATATACTCTACCCTACCCAACAGAATACTATACTCTGCTCTACTCTACTCTCTAGTATACTCTATTCTACCCTACTCTACATGACCATACTCTACCCTACTCTGCCCTACCCTACTCTCTAGTATACTCTATCCTACCCTACTCTCTAGCACACTCTACCCTGCTTTATCCTACTGAAGTTTAATCTAACCTACCCTACAGTATACTCTAGTTTAATCTACCCTACTCTGCTCTACCCTACTCTCTAGTATACTCTACCCTACCCAATTCTACTCTAACCTACCCTACTGTACCCTTCCCTACTCTCTAGTATACTCTAGCCTACCCTGCTCTCTAGTATACTCTATTCTCTACTCTACCCTACCTCTCTAGTATACTCTACTCTAACAAACTCTATCCTACCTTACTCTCTAGTATACTCTACCCTAATCTACCCAACTCTACCCTATCCTACTCTAATATACTCTATAGTATACGCTACTCTACCCTGCCCTACTCTGTAGTATACTCTACAGTATACCTTATCATACTCTACCCTACTCTCTAATATACCCTATTCTACCCAGCTTTACTCTAGTATACTCTATTCTACAGTATACCTTACTCTACCCTGCCCTACCTCTCTAGTATACTCTACCATAATCTACCCTATTCTACTCTAGCCTACTCTCTTATATACACTAGTCAGCTCTACCCTACCCTACTCTGGTATACTCTGCAGTATACCCTACTCTACCCTGCCCTACCTTTCCAGTATATCCTACCCCAAATTACCCTACCCTACTCTCTAGTACAATTTAACCTAATCTACCCAACTCTACCCTACCCTACTCTTAAGTATACTCTCTAGTATTCTCTACCTTAATCTACCCAACTCTACTTTAGTATACACTACTCTACAGTATACCCTTCCCTACCCTACCTCTCTAGTATACTCTACCCTAATCTACCCTAACTCTACCATACCCTACTCTAGTATACGCTACCCTACCCTGCCCTACTCTCCAGAGTACTCCACCCTACTCTTTACTATATTCCACCCTACTGTCTAGTACACTCCACCCTATTCTCTAGTATGCTTTACTCAGTACTCTCTACTCAATACTCTACTATACTCTCAAACATGCTCAAATCTACACTATATTACTGTACACATATCTGAACTACACTACTCTATGCAAATATACAATACTCTACAGTACTCTAATCTATTCTGCACAACTAATCTGCTTAATTCTACACTAATACACTCTAAATTACACTGTTACACAAATATAAATTACAAAAATGTACACAACACACAAATCAGCTCTACACAATGCTGCTGTATAGACTTACTGGTTAACAAATACACATATGAACAAGAACTGGTTGCGTTTGAAGCTGGAAGTTTTATGTCCAATCACAGTAATGATGCTGGAAATAAATCAGGCAACGCACCGGCAGTTAAGTGACTTCCTTAAAGCTGTGGTCATGACTGGTCTTTAAATACAATCCCAAGTCTTCTTACTCGGAGATTGAGGCAAAACAGATTGCAAATGCAGTCAATACCAAGATCACTCAGCAGTAATACAACACTAACGCAACAAGGTCTGGAAGTTCAGCCAAAAGAAACTGCATCTCAACAATGGTGTCTGCGTATCATGGATGGGGGCAGCAAGTAAAGATCAGTCAGGACTGCTGTAAAGCAGAAGTGCACTTGAACTTGACTGATTAGATTGACAGCTATTCAGCATTTCCCAAAGAAATGACGTGGAAGATGAGTGCAGCAGGATCTTTCGAACTCTTCTCTCAGCAGTCAATCTTATTATGCCTCTCGACTACACCAGAGACTGAGAGAAATCCAATCTCTCCAGACCTCTGATCCTGATTGGCCAGAAGTCGAGCAGATGGCAGAATTAAATATTAACACGGCGGTTTCATATTATGTTCCATTGCAGCGTGTGTCCAGAATAACCCCGCATCTCCGTCTGTGATTGAATTATTCATCAGAGAGAGAGAGAGAGAGAGAGAGAGAGATGTGGATCCTGGAGTTACTGACATCACGACACTGTTCTGAGATCAGCTGATGAGCAGCATTGCTCATACAACAACAACAAACCTAACACTTACCAAAAGTTATTGGGACCACAACATTGCTTTGAGATCAGTAGTTAAGCAGCATTGTTCATACAAGTTTAACCCTCATCTAGAGTTACTGAGATCACAACACTGCTCTGAGATCAGCAGATGAGCAGCATTGCTCATACAAGCTTAACCCTCATCTAGAGTTACTGAGGTTACAAAACTGTTCTAAGATCAGCAGATGAGCAGCAACTTTTATACAGCAACAACCAACCTAACACTCATCAAGAGTTACTGAAATCACAACACTGTACTGAGATCAGCAGATAAGCAGCATTGCTCATACAACAATAGCAACAACAAGCCTAACACTTATTAAGAGTTAATGAGACCACGACACTGTTCTGAGATCAGCAGAGGGGCAGCATTACTCATACAACAACCCTAACACTTGTCAAGAGTTACTGAGATTACTGTTCTGAGATC
>NC_133194.1:1850000-1897500 GCF_049306965.1 Danio rerio | reverse complement strand
ATTACAATTAAACAAAACAAATTTAATTAAGAAAAATTAAGAAGACTTATTAAGAATTACAAATAAATAAGCTACTAAAATAGATTTATTTAATTTTTAATTAAATTAGATTTTAAATAAATTAATTTAAAACTAAAATAACATTTAATTAAAATTTAATTACAATTAAACTTACAACAAACAAACTGAATTAAATTAAATGTTACAATTAAACAAAACAAATTAAGAATAATTTTAAAATTAAAATGACAAAAAAATTAAATTGCTAAAAATATCTTTAATTATAATTAAAAATGTATTAAATTAATTAAAAAATAAAATCAAAATTACATTTAATTACAATTAAAATTACAAAAAACAAGCAGAATTAAATTAAATAAAGTTGGTGGTTCATTCCGCTGTGGCAACCCCAGACTAATAAATAAATAAATAAATAAATAAATAAATATATATATATATATATATATATATATATATATATATATATATATATATATATATATATATATATATATATATATATATATATATATATATATATATATAGTATAGTATTGCTAACAAGTGCAGCAAAAACATTCTGCTAACATTATTGCATGAAAATTAAACTGACTATAAGAAACCACAAGTGACCTCATGTGGACGGATTGATTTGTGGACTGATTTTAGTGAGTGATAGTGAATCAGCAAATCCTCTGACGAAGCGGATTATTGAAATGACACAGATGTGACACACTTACGACACAATAAAAACAGCATGAATCTTCCCTCAGGGACGCAAAACACAAGTCAAGCCTCACAGTCCTGATAAACCAGCATGATGAGGCGAGAAGTGCAGCTAATCGCAGACAGACGACACACTCTTACTCACCACACACACCATAAATCACCATAGTGAGCGAATGCAGTCGTGTTATTCCGATCCCACAGTTCTCACATGTGAAGATCTGATGAGATTTATTCTAGAGTAATAAATCTGTGTCAGCTTTATTAATGCACGCGTCATTGGCAGATCATTTGAAATGTTCTTTATTATTCATAACCAAGGCTGGATTTACAATATTTGACCAAAATGCCACAAAAACAACAACAAAAATGTCTGAATAATTACTATTATTTTAATTAATGATTATTTTTGCCTCAACACATTATGACTGGCTATTTATGCGCAGATTTCAGCTTTACAGCTTTTTTTTACAGTGGCAGTGCGTCGACACATGCACTCCAGTGCTCACGGCGACCCGAGTTATGCTGCGTTCACATCAGACGCGGAACGCGCGGATAAATCACGCTATTCGCGCGTATATAGCCACGTGAACATTTGAGTTTACTCACTTCATTCGCGCGTCAAATTCACTTCAGAACAGACGTGGATTCGTGTGATGGACCGGGCTTCTGTCTGGCCGGTGACTCTAGCTTCATTGCTAAATGGCTAACATGGATTTTATTGATAAAATAACTGTTTATGTGCTTTATGAAGAGTGAAAAACAGCGTCAATACGTTTAGGGTCGTGTCTGAGTCCACTAGATAATTTCAGAGGTGCAGCAGCTCTGTGAGCTCATAGACTCCTCCAGAAACTGAACCAGGATGACGGAGGCTTTCAGCGGTGCTTCTGACTGAGCCAAGCCCAGTTTGATGAACTGTTGTCGGTGTCTGCAGGAGGATTTCCCCCGGGACACTAACAACAGGTGTACATCACAATCACACCCCCACAAGAGCAAGCTACTGATTGGTTAACACAGCGCGAATGTCCGCTGAAATTCAGACTTTCGTACTCAAGCAATTCGCGCGGAATGCACGCCAAACGATCAATTCCCGCCGTGGAATTCGCGGAATATCGCACCGCAGAATGTCTATTTGCACGTTTACATTGACTTAACATGTAAATTACAAAAAAAATATTATAATAAATAAATAAATAAATAAGGCGATGTAGTGGCGCAGTAGGTAGTGCTGTCGCCTCACAGCAAGAAGGTCGCTGGTTCGAACCTCGGCTCAGTTGGTGTTTCTGTGTGGAGTTTGCATGTTCTCCCTGCCTTCGCGTGGGTTTCCTCTGGGTGCTCCGGTTTCCCCCATAGTCCAAACACATGCGGTACAGGTGAATTGGGTAGGCTAAATTATCCGTAGTGTATGAGTGTGTGTGTGTGAATGTGTTTGTGGATGTTTCCCAGAGATGGGTTGCAGCTGGAAGGGCATCCGCTGCGTAGAAACTTGCTGGATAAGTTGGCGGTTCATTCCGCTGTGGCGACCCCGGATTAATAAAGGGACTAAGCCGACAAGAAAATGAATGAATGAATGAATAAATAAATAAATAAATAAATAAATAAAAATGATTCCAGCCAAACTAAAAAGATAAAGTTATTCATTAAAAACAGTGTAGCCTAAAACTGCTGTAGTCAAATAATGAATCAACATAACATTATGTTGTGTTTTGTAATATTTTCCAAACATAAAATGTCTTTAATATATAATATTATATAAGTATATAATCTAAATCTCCTGCTTGATAAGAATTGGTCACAGTACCATCCAAATCAGTCATCAACTCATTTTAAAGGGGACCTATTATGCAGAAATCACTTTTATAAGGGGTGTAAACACAGGTGTGTGTCAGCAATGTGCGAATATAAGCAGCTTCTAATAGTAAACATGTATTAATTCTATTATTTATAATCAGACTTGATCAAAGCCGTCTGCAGAAACACTTTGATTGACATTCTCCCTTTGTATGATGTCATCAGAGTGGAAAAGCTCCGCCCACTAGTGACCATCTCTCCCTCATTAGCATAAGACGTTAGTCTTGTTTGTTAATCTGCCACTATGCTGACATATAGGCATTCATAGCTCCACCCTCTTCTATAAAGAGCTCAATCTCATTTGAATTTAAAGCGACAGTCACCAAAACACCACACGATTACGATGAAAGCCTGAAAGGGGTCAGTTTCAGAGAGTTAATAAACATTATTAGTGGATTTAAAACTTCACACACACACACTAGCGACATAACCTTGTAATTTTAGTCACCCTCAATGTCAATAATCTCATGTTTTGCTCTGCGTACATAAGCTCATGTCATATTTTCTGATTTTTTGGCAGTAATCTGTGTGTTCTCACCTATCTGCAGGAGCACCGGTGTGACCAGCGCCGTCTCCATGGCGTAGCAGAACTCCCGTCCGAACATGACGGCTCCGTGCATGATCCACTGCCGCAGAGGGATGCGATCTATAGATCCCTCGCTGACCGACTCCTCCTGACTCTCCAAGTCCCGCCCACCAGCTCCACCCACTCCGTTAGCCCCGCCTCCTCCTGCCAGCTTCTCCACAGGCGTCAGCATCTGCACGCCGTCTGCGTCGCTGTTCTGCGGAGCCATCGCCGCCGCCGCCGGCATGCAGATCACACGCGGATAACACACACAGGATAACGCGGAAATGTAGAGCAGGAAGCAGCAGTGGATGGAGAAAAGGCTCAAGGTGTGATGAACATCCTCAAATGATGAAGGCGTTTTGCATTTGTGGACGATTGCAGAGGATGTGACTCTATCATAAGGTCACTCCTGCTGGCGTGTGTTTGTGTGTGGGAGTGTGTGTGTGGGTGTATGTGCATGTATGTGTGTGTTTACTGTCTACTGGAAACAGTAAAAATCCATATCAATTGCCATTCAGTTAATACCAGTTTCATGATTTGTATGGAGGCGGTGCTGTAGAGGGTGGAGGGCAGGCCGAGGGGTGAAGGGCGGGAGAAACCAGACGGAAAGCACCGGAGAATCCCCATGGAGCGACTGATCAATCTGGAAGAGAATTAGAGAGAGAGGATGTGACTCGACTAAAATTATACATTTTAATGCGTATACTTAAAGGGTTAGTTCACCCAAAAAAATGAACACAAAATGAGATACTCAGAGGAATGTTGGGATAAAATAGCCATTGACATTTAGAGTAGGACTAAAAAAATACCATGGAAATCAATGAATTATGCATTTAAACGAACATACTTTTATGTGCCTACATTAGTGCATTTTTATATATGTACAGTTGAAGTCAGAATTATTAGCCCCCCCCTTTGAATTAATTTTATTTTTTAAATATTTCCCAAATGATGATAATAGAGCAAGGAATTGTTCACAGTATTTCCTAAAATATTTTTTCTTCTGGAAAAAGTCTTATTTGTTTTATTTCAGCTAGAATAAAAGCAGTTTTTAATTTTTTAAGAGCCATTTTAAAGTCAATATTATTAGCCCCTTTATTTATTTTTTTTATTATTTTTTTTATTATGCGAAAATCATACAAATACAAGAAAACATCAACAAATAACAAATACAAAGCATCAAAACAAAAACAACAACAATATAGTCAGGTACTGGTATGTGCGTGAGTGTGCGTGTGTGTGTGTGTGTATGCATGTAAAGGTAACTAGGTGGACAGGTCAGAGTACATACATAAGGAACAATAACAGTCAATAAATGAAGCAAGTGTCACAGATATAAATAAAACATATAGAAAGAAACCAGTCAGAGGTAGGGAGAAACAACAATGCTTATTAATGTATGATAGCCCCTTTAAGCTATTTATTTTTTCGATAGAGTACAGAACAAACCATCGTTATACAATAACTTGCCTAATTACCCTAACCTGCCTAGTTAACCTAATTACTCTAGTGAAGCCTTTAAATGTCACTTTAAGCTGTATAGAAGTGTCTTGAAGAATATCTAGTCAAATATTATTTACTGTCATCATGACAAAGATAAAATAAATCAGTTATTAGAGATGAGTTATTAACACTAATATATTTAGAAAGGTGTTGAAAAAAATCTGTTCTCTGTTAAACAGAAATTGCGAGAGAGAAAACTAACAGGGGGGCTAATAATTCTGACTTCAACTGTACATTTACATATGCTTTTATACTCATAAAATACTGCATTTGCATGTGTTTTATGTATGCATATGTACTTTAAATGCATATAAATGAATGCATGCATTTATACATGTGCGCTAATGCATGCCATTTTATTTACTTTTATTAATTTTATATTATTTTATGCATATTTATACATTTACATTAACAAATATATGCTTATATTTTTACATTAATTAATGTGATTTTTGGGTTTACTTTTATTCAATTTACATTATTTTTATACATTTATTTTTATGCCTGTGCAATATAGCATTTACATGTACTTATACCTTTTTTACATTAATGTATAGAATTTTAGGGTTTGCTTTTATTAAATTTAATTATTTTTATACATTTATTTTTATGCATGTGCAATAATGCATTTACATGTACTTATACCCTTTTTTACATTACTGTATAGAATTTTAGGGTTTGCTTTTATTACATTTACATTATTGTTATAGAATTATTTTTATGCATGTGTAATAAAGGCATTTTATTACTAAAATGTATAGTTTTTTACATTAATGCATATACATTTTGGGTTAATTTTTATTAAATGTACATTATTTTTTATACATTTTTTGTTATGCATATGCTATAATGCATTTACATGTACTTATATTCGTTTTTTACATTAATGTATGCAAATTTTGGGTTTAGTTTTATTAAATTTACATTATTTTTATACATTTATGCATGGCATTTACACATACTTATATAACATTTTTACATTAATGCATGCAATTTTTAGCTTTACTTTTGTGCATTCACATTAATGCATATACACAAATATAATTACAAAAATGCATGCAGTTTGTTTGGCTTACATATTTCGACCATGTTAAAATGTTAAAATGTTTTTTTTTTGAAGATATTTTATGTATGATATTTCTGTTCGAAAATAAATAAATCAAATTAAATCAAAGGATTGTTGTTTCACTCAAATTTGGTAAATTAATGCTAATGAGTCAAAGTAAACCTAAAAATTTCATTCATTAATGTCAAAAAATGGATATAAGTACATGTGAATGCATTATTAAATGTACCATATTTTAGGTTTTTACATTAATGCATGCAATTTTTTTGGTTTACTTTTATTAAATGTACATTATTTGTTTCACATGCATAAAATAAAATTTATAACAATAATGCAAACCCTACAATGACATACATTAATGTAAAAACATAACATATATTTGTTTAATGTAAATGCATAAAGGTACATGTAAATGCATTGCAAATGCATAAAAAAAAATAAATGACCGCACCCACAATTATTCAGTCTAAAATGACAGAAAAGGGTTAAATGCATTAATAATGCTCCACGTTGTCTTGCGGCAGTTGTCCAGAATCTGTCCTGTTCTTGCATTCGAATTCAAAAGCATAATCTGAGGTTCTCGAGTTCAGCTCCGAAACAAAAACAGCAGAATTAACATATTTGCCAGGATCATACGCTGCGCTTTCAGAGATTACAGCGGCTGTAAAATGTGGCACGTTTCAGGACAGGGCAGAAATTCATGCTAAAACCCCCGAGCATTAAAGTGTGCGCAAACAATCAGCTCTGCAGTGGCACTTCATAACCCTCTTACCAATGGCTGAGATGTGAAATTAATCTGCGTGCGGTCTTTAAGACTCATGGCTCAGGGCTCAGGCTTCAGTAACAGAGCTGACATTGTGTTTCGTGCGCTCGGGTCTCCTGATTAGACCACGCTGCTATTTACAGACGCCAGCAGAAAGAGGAAAGGAATACAGCATTTCCTCAACAACAACAACTACACAACTGGACACTAAATCCCTCAGACCGGCTGTTGATAAGTGACACCGCTGTTTCCCTTTTAAACACGAGCTTTATAGTTTTAAAGGGGACCTATTATGCAGAAATCACTTTTATAAGGGGTGTAAACACAGGTGTGTGCCTGCAATGTGTGAATATAAGCAGCTTCTAATAGTAAACATGTATTAATTCTATTATTTATAACCAGACTTGATTAAAACAGGCTGCAGAAACACTTTGATTGACATTCTCCCTTTGTATGATGTCATCAGAGTGGAAAAGCTCCGCCCACAAGTGACAATCTATCCCTCATTAGCATATGACATTAGTCCTGTCGTTCAATTTGCCACTATGCTGACACAAAGGCATGCATAGCTCCGCCCTCTTCTATAAAGAGCACAATCTCATTTGAATTTAAAGCGACAGTCACCAAAACACCACACGATTAGGATCAAAGCCTAAAAGGGGTCAGTTTCAGAGAGTTTATAAACTTTGTTTGTGTGCTATTTTAAGCAGAAACTTCACACACACACTCTCTATAGGGACAGTAAACATCTTGTAAAATGGGGCGTGCTCTAACAGGAGGCTGGTTGATGAGATAACACAACTACTATCAGCTCTCTTCTGAAGTGTGGCCTGTTTCAGTGGTGCACTAGGAACAGCTGATTCGGGTCACAGGGGCGACGGGCTGATCTGCCAGCTGATTGGTTATCTAATGCTCAGTCAATAGGACACACGGCGCTGATCTGAAATCTGCTTATGGAGATGCAGCAGAGATTTAAGGTGTCATACACAACGAGCAGCATAATTATTGAAGCCAAGCCACAGATACTGCCATTACACCAAAAGCATACTTAGACATACAAGTATGGAGCTAAATTAGTGCCAAAAGCTTGTCGAATAGCACTCACTGAACGTAAAGCTAATGCATTGAATTAAAAAGCGGCTCAGTGGTTAGCACGGTCACCTCACAGCATGAAGATTTGCTGGTTTGAGTCCCGACTGGCTCAATGGCTTTTCTGTGTGGAGTTTGCATGTTCTCCCTGTGTTGGCATGGGTTTGCTCCGGTTTCCCCCACAGTCCAAACGCATGTGCTATATGAACTAAATTGATTGTAGTGTATGAGGGTGTGAATGAGTGTGTATGGGTGTTTCCCAGTTTTGGATTGCTGCTGGTTGGGCATCCGCTGCGTAAGACATATGCTGGAATAGTTGGCGGTTCATTCTGCTGTGGCGACCCCTGATAAATGAAGGGACTAAGCAGAAGGAAAATAAACAACTGAACATTACTGAAATCTTCTTAGTAATTATGTCAGTGTCTCTCACGTCATCAGAAGTGAAGTGTTGGGCTTCAGAAAGCAAGGACGTCCACTGAGACCTGAACCATCGCATATGAAAGAGTGAAATTTAATTGAACTCTTGCTGTTCAAAGTTCTCTCAAATGAGCGGAAAAAATAATCTAATGTCAGAGAATTGATTTTCTTCTTCCCGGATGGACATCATACACATGAGTAATGTTAATCCATTAGACATGAAGACATCAAAGAGGAAACCAGATATCAATTACTCACACGCTAACACACAGACACACACGCACACACACAAGACAGTTAGATAGATATACAGACACCCCTATATTTTGTAGACTATCCATTTACAATATATATATATATATATATATATATATATATATATATATATATATATATATATATATATATATTTATATATATATATATATATCAGGGGCAGCAGACAGGGACATTTTCAACCGGAAAAAAGATCTTCTTTTTACTCATACTTCAAGTTATCTTTACAACAGATACTTTTACTCTACTGCTCTACATTTTTAGGCAAGTAATGGCACTTTTTACTTAAGTATGATTTTTCAGTACTTCATTTACCACTTCAAACAAAAGAGCAAAACAAATAAAAGTTTATTAAATTAAGTTATTTTAACTTAAAACTTTAATTATATTTTTCATTTAAAATGAATTTTAAAAAATTGTCAAATAAAATATCTTTATAGAGTCATCCACCATAATTTTGAGGCTCCAAAGTATCTGTTCGGGCACCATTTTAGCACTGGTACTATTTTAAAAGTATCAATTTAGCACCAGTATCGAAATACCCTCAATCGATACTCAACCCTACTCCTATGTCAAGTAGCAGTCGGCCACGAAATTACTGTGATTCGGATCCTATTTTAACATTAGTACATTTGAATTCAAGAGTTCACACTTAGCTGATGATTGATAATAAAGCGTGTTTGTCATGCTGTCCCGGGAGAAAGCCATGAGCTCATAAGATATATATGTACGTACGTGCGTGTGTGTGTGTGTGTGTGTGTGTGTGTGGGTATGTATGTATGTATATATATATATATATATATATATATATATATATATATATATATATATATATATATATATATATGTATATATATATATATATATATGTACACTTATACACTAAAATTATATATAAATATATATATATATATATATACACTTATATATATTGGTATATATATATATATATATATACCAACTGAGTCAGTTGGCGTTTCTATGTAGTTTGCATGTTCTCCCCACAGTCCAAACACATGCGCTATTGGGGAATTGATGAACTAAATCGGCTGTAGTGTAATAAATGAGTGTGTATGGGTGTTTCCCAGTACTGGGTTGCAGCTAAAAGGGCATCCGCTGTGTAAAAAATATGCTGGAATAGTTGGCGGTTCATTCCACTGTGGCAACCCCTGATAAATAAAGGACTAAGCTGAAGTAAAATGAATGAATGATTGAATAACCGGATCTCGTCTCACTATAGTTGTTAAAGGTTAATTCGTATCTATCTAACGACTGTTCGATATTTTGAATCTATTACTTGTTGTTTTTACAGTTTGTTTTTCATATCAAACCTGCAACTTTGTGCACTTAATATTGAGGAAAAAGCCCCAATCAGATAGGCGAATGTCTGCAGCCACTCCTCCATTTTCTGATGTCTCTGTTTTCCCCCTCATTCACACTGACACGGAGCAGCAGCAGCATTTTAATACCAAAACGGCCTCTTCAGCATTTCCGAAAAGCCCTGTTTTCAGGGATCCAAAAGAAACCCCGAGGTAGTGCGGACGGAAGGCATAACCCCAGCAAAACCTATGCATTTTAGACTAAATCGTATTGGTGTAAACGAAGCCTGAGTGAACCGTCCCTTTAAAGTATGTAGAGAGGTGAGGGGAAAACAAGGACACAAAGAGTGCGAGACATGAGAAATGCAGCAACGCCAACCTGCTGCTGTGGGATGAAATGACAGACACTGATAAGAGAACAGACTGTTCAGTTCACCAGCTGGGAGAGAGAAAGTCGCCCACAAAAACACTAGATTACAGGTGGCGATTCCCTACAGAGCTCTAATTTTCAATGCCACAACACACAAACAGTGATTGTTCACGGTTTGAAAATGCACGATAACAGCATGCGCGTGAGAACGAAGCGTCGAGATTCACGATAACCAATAGCATGCATGGAGAAATCCCAATTGAGTGCTGGAACTAGCTGCTGAACAGTAAACAAGTAATACGACATGACTGTTTAAATCACTAAGCAGAACTAAATACTGCATTTTACAGGTGATAATATTATAGCAATTACCAAAAGTAAAGCAATAATGCATTAAGAGTGTGCTCAACACCTTAGCAACCATCTTGGAGACCTTAGCAACTGCATAACAATCCATTTAAATGTTGCCTTTTACATCATTCATTCATTTTCTTTATTTATCAGGGGTCGCCACAGCGAAATGCAGCACCAACTTATCCAGCATATGTTTTACACAGCGGAAGCCCTTCCAGCTGCAACCCGAGACCGGGAAACCCCCATACACTCTTACATTTAAACTCATACACTACAACCAACTTAGTTCATCAATTCCCCAATAGTGCATGTGTTTGGACTGTGGGGGAAACCGGAGCACCCGGAGGAAACCCACGCCAACACAGGGAGAGCATGCAAACTCCACACAGAAATGCCAACTGACCCAGCCGAGACTCGAACCAGCAACTTTCTTGCTGTGAGGTGATCGTGCTACCCACTGTACCACCGTGCTGCCTGATTTTCACATTAGTTAATAGTTTTCATACTCAGTTACATTCACAATGCATAACAACACATTACAATCCACAGAACAACTTAGCAACCATCTAGCAGTGTCTTGGCGATTATCTTGGACACCTCAGCAACTGCACAGCAATGCATTCAAATGTTGATTTTTACATTAGCTAATGCTATTCATACTCTGCTATGCATACCAATAACATTCACAGAACACCTTAACAACTACCTAACAATGCCTTTGCAACCATTGTAAACAGCTTAGCAGCTGCATAGAAATCCACAAACACTGTTGCAGTTTGCATAAATAAGGTACTGGCACTCATACTGTGCAATAGGCACAACTCTATTTAGCAGTGCAGTACAATAAAAATGTTAGATCCACAGAACACCTTAGCAACCATCCAGTAATGCCTTAGGAACACCCTAGGAAGTGCACAACAATGCATAAAGATATTCCCACCCCAAAAAAATAAAAGTACTTGTGTTCATACTCTGTTATTGGTGTTTGCCTATTTGGAAGTACTGCACAACAACACATTAAGATCAACTTTTCAAGCACCAAACGGAAGTGTCAGCCAATCAGAACGCTTTATGCAAATACCCCAGCTCAGACAGTAGCTGATTGCGGACTAGTTTCATTGGCTGATGCTGCTATGATGATCGCGTCAGCCCCAACTTCAGACAAGCCTGATACATGAGGCTCCTGCACTGTTGGAATTTGTACTAATCGTTATGTTTGTAATGGAGATTTACATTCTTGTAAGATGTGCCATTGATGAAAAAAAAAAAAGCATCAGCCAATCAGATCGCTTTATGCAAATACCCCAGCTCCGACAGTAGCTGATTGCGGACTATTTTCATTGTCAGCCGAACTTCAGACACAACCTTGGTCAAGCTTTGATGATGAAGCCCTGTGCGCCCCGTAAGGAGTGCACAGCAATGCATAACACCATTAACACCATAGCAACAATGCACAACAGCCTAGCAACTAAACAATCCCAATAAAAACAGAGCAATTAGTTTATATAAAGTATTAGCATTGAAATTAATTCTCTTAAAAGGCGATATTGCATAGCAATGCATTCAAATGCACTCAGCACCTTAGCAACCACATTACGAAACACCAGAACACATGTGTTGAGCTGTTGACAGTGGTATATGTGTCCCACACTGCTAAAAACACTATTAGGACACCTATATTTCACTAAAAAGTGTAAATTGGTTGTTTTTGCGTTATTTCAAGCAAATTCGTATTTCGGGTATGAAACAAATTTTTGAAGCTGCGTCACGGTCATGAGATAATAGCGTGTATTCCAGCGTGCAGACTGGACGTCTGTGCCAGAGAGTGTCTTATTACGTCTTACAGTGTGCTGCATTAATGCATGAGTAAGACTTGGTTCAAACCAATCAGCGCGCTCTATTGTGCAACTTCATTAATATTCATTACTGTCACAGTGTTTAGACGACAGAGACGCCACGTTGTGTTGGCAAAACAAGCGTGAAGTGTTGCTTTTATAGTTTGCTGCAGTGAAGTTTTGTTTTCATTTTCTCTCTGTGAGAGCTCAGCTGGAGTCACGTGTGGATTAACAGTGTACGCGACGCTCGACAACAATAGCTTACGTGTCTAAGGAGGATTATTGTTTACCTGAGAGCTGTTCTCATCTGCAAACGCTGAGATCCGGATTCGCTTTAGTCTCCTCCTAATACAGACGCGGCTCTAGTTGCTGGTGATTGTCCTGTCTCTATCGACCCTGTTCGTATCGACCTAAGTTAACTATTGCACCGAGTGTAAACATGTTTACAACCAAACTTTAACCTTATGTAGGATTTTCACCGCATTTTGTGACCGGAATAACACACGCGGCTCTCTGACGCTACCTGTCGTGTGCATCTAAGATTCCGGGAAATGCAGAGTTTTTTTCTCTCTCATTCACCGTGCGGTATCAAACATTGCATAAAAAATACACGCTTAGAGCAGCTCCTCGAATCAAATATCTCATTTGTTGCGAGGGACATGAATGAATTCCCTGAATGAAAGAGCCAAACTGCAGTTAAAGTCCACCATTTAATAATTTGCCAAATAATTCGACTACAGATGTCCATGTAAACATAGTCACTTTGTCCCCTGTGTGTGTGTGTGTTTTGACTCTGAACGTCAGCGCACCCAAATAGACACTCCCACACCATCCCTCTTTTCTTCCTCCGACACTCCCCCCTAAACAGAGCTGGACACGCCCACTTTTCTGACTTTTTCCAAAGTAGAGGTGTGAAAACACCCTGCTGAAACGAGGGGGCTTCATGGGCCTTTAAATACTGACATTTTATGAAAAAAATATATTAAAAATGAAATAAAGAGAATATAAAGAACTCATACTTAACAATTAACACTATTTTTTGCACTTGTTGTTTATTTGAGGTTTGTTTACATTTTGAATTTGTATTTCATTGCTTTATATGCCTATAACTTCTTGCAAAGGGGCGACCAGATAAATAATTACTTTACGTCCAATTACAATCTTAAGAAATGTTTAGTTAACGTACACTGTGCCTCGGTGTGAAACAAATAAAACAATAATATAAAAATAAATAAGTATTCATCATCCCCATTCATGGTGCATCCCTATTTGACTTCCAGCCACCAAGCCGATGCGCACATCAATGCAACACTGCACGGCTGACCCAAATTACACTGGCTAAATTTCACGGGTCAGGCTGACTGCAGTCAAGGTATCGGGTTTAAATTTGTACGTGCTGGGGTGAAAAAACCCCTCCCCCGTCCGCCCTACATTCATCCGCTGATCCTGAGGGGAACCAAACACACGTAACCGCTGGAAAATTGGGGACTATTTGGGTCAGTTTACTAATCAGAGGCTCACAAGGCACAAATGGAGATCAGGTCAGGATGATTAATAGCTGGATTCAGGTGATGCTCGGATAACAACTTTGTCTAGCGATTTAAATCACAATACCGGCATCCCAGTGTGACATATTTCAGCTATATCTACATGCCAGGCCTCCACCGGTGAGCAGGCATTTCACAGCTACGGTCAGACATGACACCAGGCAGGGTGTGTTGCTGTTGGCAGGATGATCTACAGTCATTCTGACAAGACCTGAAGTATTGGACCATTTGGCCTCGTGAGCACTTTGTCATAAGAGCAGCATCAAGAACATTGTGTTCCATTCTAAATACATTAGTTACTAAGTAACATTGCCATAGCAACAGCTTAACAACACCTAGAATAACCTAGCAACTGCATCCCAATAAGGATCCACTCAAAAGAACATGTAAACTCCACATGGAAATGCCAACTGACCCAGCCTGGGCTCGAACCAGCAACCTTCTTGCTGTAAGGGGATTGTGCAACCCACTGCGCCACCATGACGCTCCAATTCATATTTTATTATGCAATATTACACATATGAGCATAAAAATGGACTGATGAAAGATGGTGAGAGAGAATGGTGCAGCAGTGCAGGACCTGCTCATGAATGTAAACAGAGGATGTGTGTGTGTGTGTGTGTGTGTGAGTGAGTGTGTGTGTAGAAGCAGAGACAGACTGCAGTGCTGCTGCAGGAGGAGGAGCCACATGCAAACGTGAACAACCCCTGCACCAACACACACTCTCTGTAGAAACAACAGCAGCTACACACACACACACACACACACACACTGTACATAGTCACACACAAATACATATACACACACACACACAAACACACACACACACAAGTATATGCCCTTACTGTACACACACACTTACTGTACATACACACACAAATTCATAAACACACACACTGTACAGTCACACACAAATACACACACACACACACACACACACACACACACACACACACGCCTTTACTGTACACACACACACATACAAATACATACACACACAAGCGAATACACACTTACTGTACACACACACACACACACACACACACTGTACATAGTCACAGACAAATACATATACACACACATACACACACAAGCATATGCCCTTACTGTACACACACACTTACTGTACATACACACACAAATTCATAAACACACACACTGTACAGTCACACACAAATACACACACACACACACACACACACACACACACACACACACACACACACACACACACACACACAAGCATACGCCTTTACTGTACACACACACACACACACACATACAAATACATACACACACAAGCGAATACCTACTTACTGTACACACACACACACACACACACACACACACACACACACACACACACACAACTCTAGACACGCGCACTTACAAACACAAGCATACTCACACAAATACATACACACACACACAAATAAAAACGCACACATAAAATGCAAACACACTGTACACACACACACACACAAATACATACACACACACACACACACACACACACACACGAAAACACACTTACTGTACACACACACACACAACTCTAGACATGCACGTTTACAAACACACACACACACACACAAATGCAAACACACTATACACACACACACAACTCTAGACATGCACGTTTACAAACACACACACACACACATACACGAATACACACTTACTGTATATACACACACACACACACGCACGTGAGAATCAGCAGGTTGGGTTGCCAGGTCAGCTTCTGTAACCAACCTGTCTTATGACTCATCCTGCAGACTGACCACACAAACACAGCTCAAAGTGCTGAATCAGCAGCTTACACACGCACACGCACACGCACACGCACACGCACACGCACACGCACACGCACACGCACACGCACACGCACACACACACGCACACACACACACACACACACACACACACACACACACACACACACACACACACACACACACACACACACACACACACACACACACACACGTGCAGTAACACACATCAGTAAACCTAGTCACAGCTAAAGAATGCAGTTAAAATATTTCTAATCCAAAACAAGCGACTCACGGAGAGTATTAGAGGGATGATGACCATGCTGTGTGTTAAATAACTCTCACACTCTCCTTTGAAAGCAACTAGAGTGTGACTGGCTGTTAGTACAAGATTTCTGAATCATATGACTAATAAATAAAAAATAAAGCAGTATTTTAAAGATACACCTGTGTCTTTATTTATTTTATAGATATTGTAGTCTCTATTGTTGGTTTAATTTTTCATTTAATTATTCAGTGTATAACTGTGTTTTCCTGAACCTTTGTTTTTTGGTACATTGAACCAGTGTGTGGTTTTATGGTGTTTGTTTCCGTGTATATGTATCTTTATTGTTCATATTGCATTTATAGTGTTATTATTTTCTGTCTGGTCTAGGATGAGCCAAATAAATGAATGAAAAATTTACAGCAAGCAAACAAACATGCAAACAAACAAATTAAAAAACTAACAAGCAAATAATTAATTAAATAAATAAACAAACAAACAAGTAAATAAATAAAGCAAACAAATAAATAGAGCAAATATAAAGCAAAAATAAAGCAAATCAATATATGAATAAAACAAACTAACAAACAAATAATTACTTAAATAAAAAGCAAACTAATAATAAAGCAAACAAACAAATAAAAAAGCAATCAAATAAAGCAAACAAACAAACAAAACAAACAAACAAACTATTAATTAATTTAGTAACTAAAAATAAACAAATAAATAAAAAGGCAAACTAATGAATAAGTCAATAAATAAAACACACAAGCAAACAAATAAATAAAAAAGCAAACTAATAAATAAACAAGTAAATAAAGCAAACAAATAAATAAAGATCAAAAAGCAAAATTATAAAGCAAATACATAATTAATTAAAAAAATAAATAAAAGCACACAAGAAATAAATAAATAAAAAATGCAAACTAATAAATAAGTAAATAAATAAAGCAAACAAATAAATAAAGCTTAAATAAAGCAAATGAATAAATAAAATAAACTAACAAATAATTTATTAACTAATTAAATAAAAAACAAACTAATGAATAAGTAAATAAAACAAACAAAAAAATAAAAAGCAAACAAATAAACAAACAAACAAATAAATGAAGTAAAACAAACAAACAAACAAACAATTAATTAATTAATTAATTAATTATAAATAAACAAATAAATAAAAAACAAAACTGATGAATAAGTCAATAAATAAATCACAAACAAATAAATATATAAAAAGCAAACTAACAAATAAAGCAAACTAATAAATAAACAAAAATAAGTAAATAAATAAAAGCAAACAAATAAATAAAGCAAAACAACTGATAAATAGAATAAACTAACAAACAAACAAACAATAAATGTATTCATTAAATAAAAAGCAAACTAATGAATCAGTAAATAAATATAGCAAACAAACAAATAAAAAAAACAATAAAAAACAAACAAACAAACAAATAAAATAAATAAACAATGAATTCATTAATTAAATAAAAAGCAGACTAATGAATAAGAAAATAAAGCAAACAAATAAAGCAAAATAAACCAAATATCAAATAAAGATCTATGATTTTCTAATATGTATATATAATATTTTATTATAAGCATTTTATATATTTATAATATATTAAAAAATCTAATTAATAAATGAAATAAACTAAATAAAGATATATTACAACATTTATTTCAACGTGACTTCTTAGCCTGCTAACCGACAGCAATAAAAGCAGCAGCAATACTTCTTAGAGATTATTGGAGAATCATAATTTTTTTATAAAATAATAATAATAATAATAATAATAATAATAATAATAATAATAATAATAATAATAATAATAATAATAATAATAATAATAATAATAATAATAATAAATTGTCATCATTTCATTCCAAACCAGAGTTTCTTCTGTCGATTCCCCATTTTGGTTAACAATTAAATGCTTCACTTTTGACATTTTTAATTCCACTTACAAGTCCTGTCAGTGCAACTCAAGCCTGTAAGCCAAGACAGGACCAGAGAGAACCTTAAAGAACACAGGCTGATTTCCGTCATGGCCCTCAGACATCGAGTGCCAGAATAGACTGAAGCCAAAAGTCCAATAACGTCCCGAAGAAAAAAAAACAAACACACTCAATGACGAGGCCTCTGTGTTCCTGGTAAGATGAGTGTGAGTCGGCTTAAAGCGCTAAATAAAGACCATCAGCCCTGAACACACACACACACACACACACACACACACGATTTGATCTGCACTACTGGTCAAATGTTTGAAATCAAACTCATTTATTTTTTACTATTTTCTGCTCAGCAGGATGCATTTATTTGATCATATACAGTAAACATTTGTAAAATTGTGGAAAATGTTAATAGAATTGAAATAATTGTTCTACTGGAAAACAAAGAGCTCTGACACGAAGCTGATCTGCGAACACCCACGTGAAGCAGCTTCATTTATCTGACTGATGGAGAATCATTAGGTTTGTTAATGATGATGTCACTGCACGGGTCAGCAGGTGGTTGTTTTGAACTTGACCCAGTTTTGTGAGAGGTGTTGGGTTACTCGTCTGCATCTGAATGTGAACTGAGCGCCTTCTCTTTCTGCCCCTCTGATAAAACAGGCTTTAACTCTGCAGATTCATTTTAAGGCTCAGCACAAGTTATGGCAAAGAAAAAAAACAACAACAAAAAAAAAAAAACAGTGTTGCTAGGCAACGCAACAGGGTCTGACTAAAGCAATTAAAGACAATTGAGATTACACTTAAAATGCAGTCATTTTAAAATTGTATTATTATTATTATTATTATTATTATTATTATTATTATCATTGTTGTTATTCATATTTTGTTTATTTTATTATCATTTATTATTGTTGTTGCTATTATATTATTATTATATTTTACAAAAAATACTTGACATTTAAATTTGAGATGTATTATCAGCACTATCATTATTAATATTATTATTGTTGTAGTTTTCACCAGTATTTCTAGTGATAATATTATTATATATTATTTATTATATAATAATATTGTTATTATATAAATTATTATTGTATTTTTGTTGTCGTTATTAATAATATTTTAATTATCATTATTATTATTATTACTACATTTTACAAAAAATATTATGTGATTGACATTTAAATATTGAGATTTATTATTATTATTATTATTATTATTATTATTATTATTATTATATTTATCATTGTTCTCATTATTAATAATATTCTCATTATTATTATTATTATTATTATTATTAATATATTATTCTTATTATTATTTTACAAAAATATTATGTGTTGTGCTTGACATATACATTTTGAGATGTATTATTATTATTTTTTTTCTATTATTATTAGTAGTAGTATTATTACCATTCCTATTATTATCAATAATATTAGTAGTTTGTTATTATTATTGTTATTATTAATATAATTATTATATGATTTATTATTGTTATTAATAATATTTTATTAATTATTACTGCTGTTATTATTATTATTATTATTATTATTATTATTATTATTATTTTACAAAAGTATTATGTGTTGTGCTTGACATTTACATTTTGATATGTATTTTTTTTTCTATTATTAGTAGTAGTAGTATTATTACCATTACTATTATCAATAATATTAGTGGTTTGTTATTATTATTATTATTATTATTATTATTATTATTATTACTGGTATCATTATAATCATCATCATTATTACAACAACTGCTACTATTATTATTTTTATTATTATTTTAAATGAAGAATTACAATAGTATGTTTATTATATTTTATTTAAAACTTTAAACCACTGAGCATTGATTTGCACAGAAACCTGCCTGAAACTTGTGTTTTTGTTAAGTACATCTCATTCTAGGTTGCTTAAAATGTTTGGCATATTTTGCATCCCCAAACACATGTAACCATACTGAAACTTCTATATTGCTAAATGAGACACACTGACAGAACAGGACCTGATTGCGTGTAAAAAAGCACAGTGCCGTGTTTGGCAATATAACACACAGCTCATATATTTACTTATCTCTCTATATATTTTAAATCACAGCATTTGTTTTTGATTAATCATGCAGCCCAACCACACGCTGCAACCGAAGGGAAAAAGGCCAGGTCAGAAATACAACCTGCTCGTAACTCACTGAAACTCCTGATGACAGCACTGACCTTCTCCTCAAACTGCTGCATTATGGGTAGCTGCTTTAGTTCGGCTGTTTCACACAAACCTGTGCCCTACTATTAAGCATATAAAAACCTTGATGCTTCATGACCCAATTAAAGCAGTTCAGCTGCATACTATATTCTGATGTTGGAGTAAATGTAGTAAAATGTAAGGTTATTCCACAGATTAATCTTTTCACTTCATAAGACATAAAATGTGTGTGTATGTGTGTGTGTAATGTCTTTAATACTTTGACATTAATACAAATGTCTGTCGCAATATTTAACTGTAATAAGCAAAAGAAAAAGTAATAATGTAAAACATTAATAATATGAAAGCATTTATGAGAAATAATACTAAAATAAACAAATGAACAACTAATATGAATATAAAAATATATGAATGAAGACTACAGAGATTAAGAACAAAATAAAAAAAACGCTGAAAAGTATTTATTTTATTTATTTTGATTAATTAGTTATTTATTCTCTTCTGTTCAAAGAAATAATTATTTTTGTTTACAAAAAATAAATAAATGATTAAATAAGAATTAATAATAATAATAATTTTATTGTTGTTATAATGAATAATAATAATAATAATAATAAATAATTATAATTTTTTAGTAAATAAAAACATATTTTTCAAACAGAAGAGAAAAATAAGGTGAAATAAATAAATAAATAAAAACAAACAAGCAAACAAACAAACAAAGAAGATAAATAAATAAATAAATAAATAAATAAATAAAAGTGTGTGGGCATGTGTGGCTATGAAGAATTCACAAGGACAGTGCTTTCTGTCATTTCAATTAAAGGAAAATAGAAATTATCAATTCTTTTAATAAGTAATAGATAATTATATTAATTATAGTATTATCATTATTTTACTGCTACTATAAATCAAAATAGCAAAAAAACAACATATTTTTTAACAATATATTATTTTATTATTTTATTGCAAAAAACAAATAAACAAACAAATATACAATTTCAATTAAAGGAAAATAGAAATTATAATTTCTATTAATAATTAATAGATAATTATATTATATGAATTATATTATTATTATTATTATTATTATTATTATTATTATTACTATAATTATTATTACTATTATTATTCTTATTATTATATTACTGCAACTATAACTAAATAAAAAATAGCATAATCATAAATATTTTATATACCAATATATTATTTTAATATAAAAAACAAACAAACAAACAAACATACAAATAAATAATCAAATAAAGTAACAAACAAACTAACAAACAAATAAATAAATAAACTTACTAACAAACAAAATAATAGCTAAATTGCTAATTGCTAAAGAGCAAGATACAAAAGCACACTTTAATTTGGGAAAACGTGCATGAAAACAAATATTGCTATTATTATTATTATTATTACTGTTATCATCATCATCATTATTATGCTACTGTTACTAAACAGTAGTAAAACAAAAAGAAAGAAAAAAATACATATTTTAATATCAAATTGCAAAACAAACAAATAAACAAACATAATTGCTAAACAACAATATAAAAAAAACACACTTTAATTTGAGAAAAAGCATGAAGAAAAAATTATTGTTATTATTTATCATCATCCTTGTTATTATACTGTAACTACACTACAGGGAAATGATTAAAACAACAAGAAAGAAAATAAATATTATTATTTTACAACAAAACTAACAAACAAAGAAATAAAATAGAAATAAAGGAACATAAATAAACAAACAAAATGAATGAATGAATGAATGAATAGCATTTTTTTAATCAAAGTGCTGTCAGACTTGCAGAACCCAGAGAAAAAAAGCTAATGTTCAGCAAATGCAGATATTTTAGTGTGAACTGTCACTTCAACAGATATACAGAGTGAGCAGGAGGACATGTAGGCTCAGACAACAGGCTCTCCTTCATTCAGTTCTCCTTCATTTGCTCAAACTCTAAAAAGGGAGCTGTGCTGAAACCATACACTCGCTCACATCGCATCAACACGGATGGAAAATTCCGGACTGAAAAATCTTGGCCTTTGGCTGCGTCCTGTCCTGTACCTCTCATGATGCACACGCTTCAGTCTCTGATAAGAGCAAAATACAGACGGCAGATCCAGTCACAAAACACATGATCACTAATGCACACACACACACACACACACACACACACACACACACACACACACACACACGCGCACGCACGCACGCACGCACGCACGCACGCACGCACGCACGCACACAGGATTTTAATATTACTGATAAGCTTTCCTACATGAGAAATTCATAGTAATGAAGAGTATATATTAAGTGTGAACATTATGGTATTTACAATTTTTATTATTCAATATTTCCTAAAACAAAAACAAACAACAAACTAACTAAATAAATTAAAATAAATAATAAAAAATAAATAGAAATAAGTAAATTTAAAAAAATTAATAAATAAATAATTGAAAATAAATAAAACTAAATAAAAATATAGATAAATAAAAACAAATAAATAAAAATGTAAATAAAAAATAAAAATATTAATTATTTAATAATTATTAAATTAATTAAAATGATATGAATATATATTTATATATAGTTATTTATGGGTGTACTTTAAGTTTATAATAACCATTTTCATTTATTTATTATTTGCTGTTTCCTGAAAAACATAAAACTAACTAAATGAATAAATAAATAAAAATAAATATAAATAAATATAAAACAATTTAACAAAAACACTAATATTTAAATAATTAAATAAGTGAATAATAATAAAAACAAATATATAATAAATACAAATAAGTAAATAATAATAAACAAAAATAAATAAATAAGAAATAAATAAGAAATATGATAAATAAATAAATAAATAAATAAACAAACAAACAAATAAATAAATAAATAAATAAATTAATTAATTAAATAAATAAAAAATGTAACAAATAAATACAAACAAACAAATATATAAATAATTACAAATAAAAATAAACAAGTAAATTAATTAAATAAATAGGAATGTATAATATATATATATATATATATATATATATATATATATATATATATATATATATATATATATATATATATATATATATGTATGTGTACAAGTCAATAAATGTAAATAAATAGAATATCTATTATTTGTATTCTTCTCTGTACATTTCTTTAAATATAACTTCAAGCAACAAAATAAATATATTTAATTCATCTAATATACATTTTATTTGAGACACAAAATATTTAAGCTTATATTTTTGTTTGCATTCATATTTTCCAGTATGCATTGACTTAAACATTTATTAACTTACACTCTCCAGACAAGTCCTGCATCATCATGCACTCATTTTTCTTCCAACCGAGCATGTAGTTATTATAACAATGCATAATTATAGACAAAAGGCATCTTAAAATTGTTGTGCTGCACACCTAAACAGCCTTTAACACTGTCTAGATAATGGACTGAATGGGTTTAGTAATGCAACCCATGTTCCTCGTCATCTTAGTCTAGTGTGTGTCTTCCTCCTGCACACACACACTCACAAAACAGCCTTTATGCTGCATATATACACACATATATACACAACACACACATGCACACACGTACATATGCACACACACACACGAATACACACTATTCTTCCAGCTGTTTAATTATTAATGCAGTCAATATGAATAATTGAGATTAGTTCAGATGTTGTGTTTGGAAGTTCGCGCTCCCAAAATTAACTCGTCTCATTATTTTTTCAAGTCTGTCTAGAAGCAGGTTACGTGAGCGGCACACACCTACACACAGATACACACACACACCCACATAACGAGACACACATTAAGACACACACAAACATGCAGATGCAGACACACACACATGCAGACAGACACATGTACACACACACTTATAAGTAGACACACATAAACAGACCTGCAAACATACACAGTCAGACACATACAAACACAGGCAGGCAAACACACACACACATGGACATGCACGCACACACACATGCACAGAGACATGCGCGCACACACACATGCACGCATGCTCAGATGGCTGAGAGGTTGTTAAAGCGGAATGAACCGCTGACTAATCCAGCATATGTTTTACACAGCGGATGCCCTTCCAGCTGCAACCCAGTACTGGAAAACACCCATACACACTTATTCACACACACACTACGCACAATTTAGTCCTCTATAGCACGTGTTTGGACTGTGGGGGAAACCGAAGCACCTGGAGGAAACACCAACACCACACCAACACAAGGAGAACACGCAAACTCCACAAAGAAATGCAAACTGACCCAGCCAAGACTCGAACCAGTGATCTTCTTGCTGTGAGGCCACAGTGCTAACCACTGAGCCACTGTGCCACTCAAAGCTACATTATGTGTGATTTATATTTACCAAACAAAAGAAAGTCCCCATAGTGTCAATATATACTGTTATTAGTGTACTATAAGCAATGTACTGTAAGCTACACACACACACACACATTATGCAAGCGCCATAAAGTCAGCACGTCAGCAATTAAAACAACTGACATGTAGTGCAGGAAAACTCTTACTCATGGCTTTCTGATGTCATTGCGTAAGGGTGTTAAAGCGGAGCTCGTCTTAATAAGCAGATCAAGCCTCACTTTCAGCTGATGGCCACTATGATGCCCTTATGTCACATTCCCAGCAGCATGTACACTTCACACAGCACAAACAAACACAACGCTAAGTTCGGATTACTGGCTACTTGCAAACGTATTCAAGATACCATCCAGTTTAACATGCAGGTCGCAGGTTCGAGTCCCGGATGGGTCAGTTGGTGTTTCAGTGTGGAGTTTGCATGCTCTCCTCGTGTTGGCGTGGGTTTCCTCCGGGTGCTCCCCCACAGTCCAAACACATGCGCTATAGGGGAATTATCTGTGTTGTAAGTGTGTGAATGCAAGAGTGCATGGCTGCCTCTCAGTATGGAATAGTTGGCGGTTCATTGCACTGTGGCGACCCCAGATGAATAAAGGGACTAAGCTGAAGGACATTGAATGAATGATATTATGAATACCTCAATTTTTTTTTTTTTTTTATTCAACTAAATGAATAAATAAATAAAAATAAATATAAATAAATAAATAAATAAATATAAAACAATTTAACAAAAACACTAATATTTAAATAATTAAATAAGTAAATAATAATAAAAACAAACATATAATAAATACAAATAAGTAAATAATAATAAATAAAAATAAATAAATAAGAAATAAATAAGAAATATAATAAATAAATAAATAAATAAATAAATAAACAAACAAACAAATAAATAAATAAATAAATAAATAAATAAATAAATAAATAAATTAAATAAATACAAAATTTAACAAATAAATACAAACAAACAAATATATAAATAATTACAAATAAAAATAAATAAGTAAATAAGTGAGAATACCTCACTCATAAGTGAGCACAGATAAAGCAGGATTGTTTCTAATAAATGAGAGCATCACAAACATGAGGAAACAAACGACAATTTACGTCTAATTAAAATTTCTTCTTGGCTTGTGAAACCAGTTATCCAAGCCGAGAGGAAACACAAACTCACAACTAATGAAACTACTAAAGCAGGTTCTAGGACAGGGGTGCTCAATCCTGCTCCTGGAGATCTACCTTCCTGTACAGTTTAGCTCCTGCCCTGATCAAACCCACCTGAACCAATTAATTAGGACCTGAAATCCACTTGATAATTACAGACAGGTGTGTTTGATAAGGGTTGCAACTGAAATCTGCAGGAAGGTAGATCTCCAGGAACAGGATTGGCCACCCCTGTTCTAGGAGATGAACTGAATTGCTGAAGTAGTCAGAAAGCATGCAGAACATCCTGCAGTGTCAGGAAAACGTCACATTCCTTGGATTTTCCAGACAACATATAAATCAATCAGGCTCTCTCAGACAAACCAGGGCTTATCAATAAGGACTGCCCAATGTCCCGAGGCCACTGTGAGGGACGCTCGGGACAGTAGACAAGATCGTTACTGGCCAGATTGGGGTTAATTTGCCTGCGACAGTGAAGAGGGTTAGGAGTCGCGGAGCAAATTAAAAAGTGAACAGCGATGGGGAAGGAGGGCGGGTGAGGAGGGGGATTGGTAAAATGAGGTGCTGGATTTGGATCCGGCATGTTCCGGCACAAATAAATCCCTTGGTATGACATGTCCGAATAAATGAAGCGAAGTTTTGCACAGTTTGATAAATCAATTGCAATAAAATACCTGCACATTTTCCATTGCTCTTTTTGTATCCATAACACTTTGAATTTATTAATACATTAAAAAACATTCATTAACATTTTTAAAATATAACAATTCTAATTTCACAGATGTTATTTTTGACACATTTTTTAATTATTAAATAATTATTTAACTTATGCGGCTAAGAAATAGCTAGTAATGCAGCTATTTTTTTTTATTTGTATTTTTTGGTGGTACCAGTGAAAATTTTGGCAGGGCAAGTAAAAATCTAAACCACTGGTTCGAGCGAGCTAGTCAAAAAAATCCTTAGCGTTAAACCCTGCAAACAAATTCTAGATTTAAGTTTCATTTCAGGTTGGTCACGTGCAATAAAACAGTCAATACTTTAAAGGCCACCTATTATGCAGAAATCACTATTAAAAGGGGTTTAATCACAGTTGTGTGTCAGCAGTGTGTGAATATCTCCAGCTTCTAACAGTAAACATGTATTATTCTATTATTTATAATCAGACTTGGCTAAAACAGTCTGCAGAAACACTTTGATTGACATTCTCCCTTTATATGATGTCATCAGAGGGGGAAAGCCCCGCCCACTAGTGATCATTTCTCCCTCATAGACATAGGACGTTAGTCTTGTTTTTGAATCTGCCACTATGCTGACACATAGACATTCATAGCACCGCCCTCTTCTTAAAAATACCACAATCTCATTTGCATTTAAAGCTACAGTCATCAAAACAACACAATTAGTATCAAAGCCTAAAAGAGTCAGTTTACAGACATATATTAAACAATATCTGAGCTGAAACTTCACATTCACACTCTAGGGATGACACAGTGTTATTTTACAGCTTGTAAAAAGGGGTGTAATAATAATGCAGCACCTTTAAAAGCCCTCTGTGAGCCTTGAGTGTCACATACAGGTCTGTACAGCGTATGTTTAACTGTGACCGGAGCTTAAGTGAAGGACAAATGAAAGGCTTTTAAATGCATTAACATCTAGGGAGTTGAAACATGTTCTCTGGGGAATCTCAGCAGATTGGCTGGTGTAACATCTGTGTCCGTCACCTCTATTATCACCTCACGACCAGCGCACGAAGAAATAGGAGGAGAGGTTAAAAAAGGAAACATAATAATAGAGCGAGGACTAAAACTGTAGCACTGAAGGAGAGTCATACTCCTGTAAACATCATAGAAAATCCACTGAAAAAATCAGACGCCATATATGAGCAACAGTATTTGATTTTGTTGCTAATTTGTACAATCTCATTCATGCATTACATTTTAAGTTGATTTGTTACTAAACATTATAGAAAAATACACAGAAAAAAACGAACACTATCTAGAAGAAACACTTTCTGATTTTGTGGCTAATTAGCATGCATTTGTACAAGCTTATTCATACATTTTAGTATGATTCGCTCCTTCCCCAATGTCGGTTTAGGGGCGGGTTTTTTGTTGCCACACCTCCTTTTAAAAAAAATAAAAATTCACATTTTCACACGACTGAACTCGTATGAAATTGAATGAATAAACTGACAACATGTCAAATAGTTTAGTTTCCTCATCAGATCAAATCTGATGCAGTTGAGAAATAATTTTAGCTTAATTTGTTTTATGTTATTTGTTCTGTGTTGATTTTAAACATAAATTAACTTTAAGTTTTAATATCTTATAATATTGGCTAATAATATTGACCTTAGCAGTTTTTACTTTTTATTTCAGCTAAACTAAAATAAATAAAACTTACTTGGATGAATGGAACGACAGACAGACAGACAAACAAACGAACGATGGACAGATGACTGAGAGACAGACGGATGATGAACAGACGAACGACAGACAGACAGACAAACGACAGACAGACAGTTGAACAGACAGATGAAAGAACGAAGGAATGTCAGACAAACGAACAACAGACAGACAGACGAACAACATACAGACGAACGAACAACAGACAGATGAACGACTGACAGACATATAGACGAATGACAGACAGACAGACGAACAACAGACAGACGAACGAACAACAGACAGATAAACGACTGACAGACATACAGACGAATGACAGACAGACAGACGAACGAAAGACAGACAGACGTATGAACAAATGAACGACAGACACACGAACAAACAACAGACAGACAAATGAATGACATACGAACAAATGAAAGACAGACGAATGAATGACAAACGAACAAACAACAGCCAGACAAGCGAACAACAGACAGACGAACGACAGACAGACAAACGAATGAACAACAGACATACGAACGAACAACAGACAGATGAACGACTGACAGACATACAGACGAATGACAGACAGACAAATGACAGACAGACAGATGCATGAATGACAGACATACAGACGAATGACAGACAGACAGATGCACGAATGACAGAAATACAGACGAATGAGAGACAGACAGACGAACGAAAGACAGACAGACGTATGAACAAATGAACGACAGACACGAACAAACAACAGACAGACAAATGAATGACATACGAACAAACGAAAGACAGACGAATAAATGACAAACGAACAAACAACAGCCAGACAAGCGAACAACAGACAGACGAACGACCGAACAACAGACACACGAACGAACAACAGACAGATGAACGACTGACAGACATACAGACGAATGACAGAGAGACAAATGACGGACAGACAGATGCATGAATGACAGACATACAGACATACAAACGCACGAATGACAGACATACAGACGAACGACAGACAGACAGACGAACGACAGACAGACAGACAGACGAATGAACAAACGTACGACAGACACACAAACAAACAACAGACAGACAGATAAATGAATGACAGACGAACAAATGACAGACAGACTGACGAATGAATGACAAACGAACAAACGACAGACAGACAAACAACAGACAGACAAACGAACAAACGAATGACAGACAGATGAACGAACGAACAAACTAACAAAAAAACAGACAGAAGAATGAACGACAGATGAACAAATGAACCAATGACAGACATACAGACAGACAGACGAACGACCAACAGACAAATGACAGACAGACAGACACATATTGTGTCTAGCATGACTTTACTGAAAAATGTGATCTATTTTTCCACTGTATGGTGCCTCAGTGAACAGCGCTGTAATACTAGAGCATGTGAGGATGAAACCGCAGAGCTTCAGAGCGTCACTCCTGGAGTGAAAAGTTCCCTGTGTTGAGAGGCTTTTACTAAATAAAGATCTTATGCAACAGTCACCCAAGCACTGCGCTACTGTCCTTACTGTCCAGAGAGCAAGAACACACTGCATTCAGCATTACAGCCTCACTGAAACACAACTCACCAGCTTCTGAAGAAAGGTTATGAATGCTGACTGGACTCTGCTGACTTATATTTCTATTTTAATAAGTTTATATATTCCGAAAATATATATTTATTAAATTCAGTTTGATCTTTAGAGCAAATATATGAAGAATAAAAATATTCTGAAACATCAGGGATCAAACAAATAATTAAAAAGGTGACAATAAATACATAACATAGTCAAATTAAAACAATACAATTAATTAATAAATAGATAACTAAATGCGTAGTACACAGTTTTGTCCATTACATTACATTTCACAGCTTTCCACTGTGCCGTTAAGCTTTTTAAGGAGTTTTTAATGAGTTGATTAGAAGAATGATGTTCCTTAACAGTTATTTATTGAACACATTATAAATATGAGGATCCATTAGTGCCAAAGATAAGTCGACTGCTTTATGCAACACACTTTATTCATCTGGGGTCTCCACAGCGGAATGAACCACCAACTATTCCAGCATATGTTTTACACAGCAGATGCCCTTCCAGCTACAACCCAGTACTGGAAAACACCCGTACACTCTCACATTCACACACACATCCATACACTATGGCCAAATTAGCTTATAGCGCATGTGTTTGGACTGTGGGGGAAACCGGAGCACCCGGAGGAAACCCACACCAACACGGGGAGAACATGCAAACTCCACACAGAAACGCCAGCTGACCCAGCCGGGACTCAAACTAGCAACTTTCTTGCTATGAGGCGACAGTGCTGAGCCAATGAGCCACCATGCCGCCCGCAGACAGACATTCATTCATTTTCTTGTCGGCTTAGTCCCTTTATTAATCTGGGGTCGCCACAGCAGAATGAACCGCCAACTTATCTAGCAAGTTTATACGCAGCGGATGCCCTTCCCATCTCAGGGAAAGCAGACAGAGATATTGACCAAAAAAAAAAAAAAAGACAATTCTGTCACAAATGAATTCCATACACTTTTTCTTATTGACACTGATGTAACATGAAGATTTATGATCTATGAAACCTTCACACTGTGAGAAAGATTCTTAATTTTAACATGTTATTTATGAAAACAAGACAACATGTTTTGCTTGTCTTGGAAATGCTTCTTGATTTAAAAGGTTTTACATATTAGGACTAGAGACAAGACTGAAACTCGAAGTAATGAAAGCATTTTTTTGCAGTGTGTGTCTGTGGTCCAGATGGAGATGTGAACAGACGGAGCTTTACAGCGGTAAAAACTACTAGTACTGTAAATAATCTCCTAATCTCAGATTTATAAAACAAGTTATGAATCTTTTCACCCAATGAAAACCTCATTACATTTGTCCAGTTTTGTTTCATTCATTCATCCCTTTTCCTTTATTCATCAGGGGTCGCCACAGTGGAATGAATCACCAACTATTCCAGCATAAGAAACAGCCATTCACACGTATACACTACAGCCAATTTAGTTAATCAATTCCCCTATAGCGCATGTGTTTGGACTGTGGGGAAACCGGAGCACCTGGTGGAAACCCACACCAACATGGGAGAACATGCAAACTCCACACAGAAACACCAACTGACCCATCCAGGACTCGAACCAGTGACCTTCTTGCTGTCAGGCCACAGTGCTAACCGCTGAGCCACCGTGTCGCCAAAAATAATACATATATTTATAAAAAAAATCAATAATATATTAATTAATATATAATAAACACACTATTAATAAGTCTGAAATATGTATATTATTAATAATAATATAAATACACAGAATATGAAAAAACTGCATGCTTTTTTATCAATTATATGAATAAATAATACAAATGTTTTCTTATTAATAACAAATTAAATATGTATAAAACTTGTAGATACATGTTCAGCATTATCATTACCCGAGTTTTAAATATAAAGTAAATATTAAAGTATATTCAAATATATATTGCATATTTTGCAGTATTTAAATATAGAACCAAAAATCAATATATATATATATATATATATATATATATATATATATATATATATATATATATATATATATATATATATATATATATAAATCCTATATTCACAACATTTTTAATAAACAAATACTAATTTAATCCATATTTGTATTACAATTCAAATAAAGATCAGAAAAAAATATATAAATATAATAAGGACAAAGTCAACTGCATTAATTTTTCTTCGGCTTAGTACCTTATTCATCAGAGGTCGACACAGCGGAACGAACCGCCAACTATTACAGCATATGTTTCATGCAGCGGATGCCAACCCAGTACAGGGAAACACCCATACACACAATCACACACACACACTCATACACTACGGCTTATTTAGTTCCTCAATTCCCCAATAGCGCATATGTTTGTACTGTGGGGGAAACCAGAGCACTCGGAGGAAACCCACGCCAACACAGGGAGAACATGCAAACTCCATACAGAAACACCAACTGACCCAGCCAAGACTCGAACCAGCGACCTTCAGTGACACTGCTAGCCACTGAGTTACCGTGGTGCCCTGATTTTAAACATAAATCAATGTTTCGTGTAGCTGCTATCTCCTTCTTTAAATAGTTTGCAGGTTAACTCCTTGAAACTGAGGCTTAATAGAAACACAGAGTTTAATGTTGTGTTTGACTAAGACAGATCAGACAGGGACATTATTTTTGCTGCATTGCAGTCAAAGACGATTATGAAATAAAAATGAATAAATGTGGAGCGGCTCCCTCCAACAGCACAAAAATAGTAACATGCAGGCTTCACGTCTTATTTTTGGAAAACACGATATCAGCATCAAGAGCCGAGCAATTATCAGCAGAAAAACTGTGTGTGACTCACCAAAAGGCGTTGAAAGCTTCATAAATATCCAGTCAGACTGCATACGAGCGCAGCGACGTGTCTTCTGTCCACACACACACACACACGCGGCTGAGAACCTGCAGAGACGAACAGACAGGGGTCAGTCAAACACATGGAGTCTGCAGTAACCCAACACACACACACACACACACACAAAACATATGCACATAAAACTCACACACAAACAAAAACACACACAAACAAACACACACACTTTGCATTTCAATGCGTTCTGAATGAGAAGACTGAAAGCGGCTCGCAAACACACCGTCATAAAGCTCCTCAAACAGAAACAGCCTCGTCAGCCCAGTCTGAACACTGGCCTTCATATCATATTTGCATATTCAAATAAACAGATGCAAAAGCGGCAACCCCTTCAAAAGCAGCACTTTTCATCAGAGCACTATTTAATTTGCTGTTTTGGGAGTGTGTGTGTGACCATAAATCCCAGAAAAACATCCGATTTCTGTGTTTGTTTGCATGATTAATGAAATGAAAAATTATTAATGAATTAATAAATGAAAAAGCACACGTTATTATTTATAGTGATATTCTGAATAATAATTTATTAAAAAAGCAATGCATCTTAAGAGATGGATAATATTCATAAACATGCTTAAAGCATGGTATTACCATGGTAAAGTGCATTATATGTCATAATGTTTAAAGAGGATGCAGATGTTTCTCCTGAAATTCAGGGTAAAAGAGCGAGTTTGTGCAATTCAAAGTGAACAGATCGTAGTAAAGTTGGCTTTATATTCACACATTCAGACTTTCCCCTTATTAATATAACTTCAGAAAGGTATTCTTTGCAAATTCTAAATATGGAAATCACATAACCAGCAAATGACTATCAAAAGTACAGTCAATTAAATAGTGCTAATGTTGTTTTAAAGTCATACTTGCATGTGATTTCACACCGAATAGTCAAAGTAGCATGGTGAACAATATAGGGAGTGTGTCATGTGGCATCACTTTGATCAAAAATGAATAAATGTGCAAACATAAAACCAACTTTACCTCAATAATGTTGTTTCTAAAGATATTCAGATGGAAAAACATATCTAAAGCATGATATTACCATGGTAAAACCCATCATATTTTTAAAGAGGATGCCAGATATTTCTTAAAATTCAGGGTAAAACAGAGAGTTTGTGCAATAGGGATTCAGATGGATAATGTTGATAAATATGCTTAAAGCATGGTATTAACACAGTAAAGTCCATCATATTTAATGTTTAAACATGACAACAGATATTTCTCCTGAAATTGAGGGTAAAAGAGGGATTTTGTGTGCTAAAAAAAATCAATAATCAATAAAAAATCAATAATATATTAATTAATATTTAATAAACATACTATTAATAAGTCTGAAATATGTATTATATTAATAATAATATAAATACACATAATATTAAAAAACTGCATGCTTTTTCTATTTTTTATTAATTATATAAATAAATAATACAAATGTTTTCTTATTAATAACAAATTAAATATGTATGAAACTTGTAGATACATGTTCAGCATAATAATCACCCGAGTTTTAAATATAAAAAAATATTAAAGTATATTCAAATATATATTGCATATTTTGCAGTTTTTGAATATAGAACCAAAAATCAATATATATATATTGATATATATATATATATTATAAACGCACACAGTTGTGTAACAGACATCCATCTCTGCCCACCAGCAGCTTCACATTTAGACACTGACCTCAAGAAACCAGCAGAGTTTAAATCGGGAGCTATATAAAAACCACTGTCATCCTCATAAGATCTATTACAGACAACTTATGGATCATTCAGGAACTGTCAACATCATCTACTGGAGCTGCACCAGCAACAAACCACAAACATTTAATAATATCCATGTAGCATTAGAGGGAAATGACTTTCTCCTTAATAATATTGCAGTAAAGTATTTGCAAATCATATTGGCAGTCAATGATTATCAAAGTACAACATTGTTGACAGTCAATAAAATAGTGTTGATGCTTTGAAGTCATTCTTGCATGCGATTATATTCAAATTATATTCATGGTAAACAATATAGGGAGCATTACATGAATTAACTTTACCTCAATGTTATTGATCATACAAGTTCTGTCAACATCATTTGAGGTAAAGTTTGTCTTACATTCTTAAATTTGTTCATTTTAATACTGTTTACCACGCTCATTTGAATATTAGGTCTGAAATACGACTTCAAAACAACATCAGCACTATTTAATTGACTATGAACAATGTTTACTGCTATTAATATTATTTCCCTATTTGGAATTGGCAAGGAACACTTTTCTGACATTATATTATTGAGGAGAATGTCCTAAATGTGCGATTATAACGCCGCATTTACCTCAATGTCAACATCATCTGCACCATTCAAACATTTAATAGCTTCCATCTTTATTATTGTAGCTAATGGAAAGTAGCGCATCCCATTGGAAGAAGCGCGAAGACGCGAACCAAGGAAGATACCGCAGTGATAAGGGGACCAATCAGCTGCTGACATCAGTGCAGATGAATGATGACGAATCAGATGTGAAGGATGACAGCGCGCACGCATCAATCAGCAGATCAAACAAGCCGCCGCAGCGCAAACGCTACAATGTATCGAATGTAAACAGACTCACCCTGACGTCACCGCGCGCTGCTGTTAGTGTGTTTATTTCTGTCTGTCAGAGCGGCTGTTGTTGTGTTGCGCTGCTGCTCTGCTCTGCTCTTCAGCCGCGGTTATAATGCGCCTTTAAAGGCAGGATCTGTGTGACAGACGAGAGCCGCTTCCGCCGATGGATATGGAGCGTGTTTTGCATATGTGGGCGGGGTTTGGAATTTAAAGGTACGGCATCAGCAACCACCTGACTGCTGGACACCAGTGCTATGAAGATACATAGATTTGTGTGAATGGGTTGTATGTGTGCTTTTGTACTACACATTATAGCTACTAAGAGAGCTGTATGGTACTATTCAATCAAAAATATGCAAATGTCGCATTATATATGCATGTTGATAATGCTATTTTGTTATTGAAATAAATAATTTTGAATATAAAAATATGCAAACCATTAGCGAAAATAGCATTATTCAAAACTATTAAAATTATTTAACAGCACTAAAAAGGAAAAAAGCACATTAGAAAACGATTAAACCTAAAACTGACAATGAAGAAAAGTAAATGAAGACTTATAAATTTAATATACTCTTATAAGTAATTAGAATATTTTTGTTTATGAAGATAAAGCTGAAATAAAATGTAAAATATAATAACAAAACTTTAAAATATATAAATAAAGGTCTAAAATGTATAAATTGGAACAACTAATTATTTTTTTGTTTATTAAAATGTATTTTAACTACAAACACATGTAAAATATTATACTAAAATAAAAAATAAATAAATGTAATATTAATATAAGTGATTAGTCGTTAAGTATTATTAATTTTTAAATAACAAATGTGTAAATAACAAAATAACTAAAAATAAAATAAACCATGTAAAATTATCACAAAATCTAAAGTAAAATTAAAAACTAGCTAGAATAAATAATACTGTATTAATATTTTCCTTACACACACACACACACACACACACAAACACACACACACACACAAACACACACACTTATATATATATATATTATAATATATATATATTATATATATTATATATTATATATATATATATATATATATATATATATATATATATATATATATATATATATATATATATATATTATATATAATAAAGTACATTATCTAGATTCGTTCTACTTGTTATTGGTTGATTAACAGTTTCCCTATTAATTTTCCATTTATTTACTGTTGTGAATTGCAATATGAGATGTTGATCTCTGCTCTGTCCACTTTTAAGGTTAAAAAATCAACTCTACAGTTTAACAAAGTGACTTTTATTGACATTTTAATAATAATATAACATATAAGAAAAAAGAAATCGAGAAATGAGTCTGTAAAATGACAGAAAATTTGCTGTCAGTTTATTACAAGGTTTCTATAGCATAATATACAACACCAACCCAGACAGTATAGCACTGCAAAACTATCACACATGTCACTTTTTCTAACTTTTCAAGGGTAAACGTTGTTGGATAAGAGCTCAAGATCCCATAATTCAATTCAAAAGCAGAAACAAGCGAGGAAAAATAAAAACATAAATCACAAAATAGGGAAAACTGCTAATTTAAGTATATTTATTACAGTCTACTATGATTATTCGTGAGGTCACAGAGCAGAATATTTAACAACCACAATCAATATTCTGCCTTTAGTAAAGCTCTGTCCTAGATTCCTCTGGTGGGCTGGTGGGCTTGACCCTAGTGTGTGGCCCATCGGCTGTGAACGGCTTTGGATTTTCAGTCAAACACAGGATGTAATGATGATAATGATGAAAGGTGATCAATACAATTCCCCACTACAATCCTGTAATAACATATTCAATGTTAGTATGTTATGTTCATTCACATGCCAGCCACTATATGGAATCTTTATACACATGCCATGTGTGTTTCAAATTGTAGGATGCAAATACAGTGCTCAGCATAAATGAGTCCCCCTCCTTTTGAAAATTAACTATTTTATCCATTTCTCAGTGAATATGACCAATCATTTTGGTCACACTTTATGTTTATTTATATTTTTTTTGGGTCCGTTTGTTAAATTAAGTTACATTGCATCTACAAGCCAACTAATTCTCATAAGATTATCAGTAGACTGTTAGGGTTGTCATATATATATATATATATATATATATATATATATATATATATATATATATATATATATATATATATATATATATATATATTATACTATTTGTTCTTTATTATTATTTATTATATATTAATATTATAATTTTTTTCAGTTTTGGTATAATAGTTATATTAAAATTGATTTCAGTTAACTTTAATAAACAAAAAATTATATATATATATATATATATATATATATATATATATATATATATATATATATATATATATATATATATATATATATATATATGTATGTATGTATGTATTAGGTACACCTGTTCATCTGCTCGTCAACGCAAGATTTTAATCAGCCAATCACATGGCAGCAACTTAATGCATTTCGGCATGTAGACATGGTCAAGACGATCTGCTGAAGTTCAAAGTGAGCATTAGAATGGGGAAGAAAGGGGGTTTAAGTGACTCTGAATGTGGCATGATTGTTGCTGCCAGACGGGCTGCTCTGAGTATTTCAGAAACTGCTGATCTACTGGGATTTTCATGCACAACCATCTCTAGGCTTTACAGAGAATGGTCTGACAAAGAGGAAATATTCAGTGAGCGGCAGTTCTGTGGGCGCAAATGCCTTGTTGATGAGGCCAGAGGTCAGAGGAGAATGGCCAGACTGGTTCCAGCTGATAGAAAGGCAACAGTAACTCAAATAAGCACTCGTTACAACCGAGCTCTGCAGAAGAGCATCTCTGAACACACAACACGGCCAACCTTGAGGCGGATGGGCTACAGCAGCAGAAGAGCACACCGGGTGCCACTCCTGTCAGCTAAGAACAGGAAACTGAGGCTACAATTCACACAGACTCACCAAAACTGGACAATAGAAGATTGGAGAAACCCGTGTTTAGTATTTTTCCCCAGCATATTGATTTAAGTGTACTAATTTTTTAACCGTGGTGAGTTTTTGTGTTAGATTAGTTCCAATTTTGGCTTTAGTATGCTGAATAATCTGATGTATATGCACAAATATATTATTGCAAAGCATCCTATAGGGAATGTTAATTTAAAAGGGTGAAAATATAGTGAAATAGCTTATTTTTGTAATATATGCTTTCATGAAAGATAAGTGAGCAAAATAATGTCATGCATAAAATACTTATTTTACCTTTAAACATGTTGAAATCATTACATTTAATTGACAGTCAATAGGAAAAACTGTGTAAACACTGGAAAACAAAAATTGCTTAAGGAGGCTAATAATATTGACCTTAAAGTGGGTTTAATAAAATTAAAAACTGCTTTTATTCTAGCCGAAATAAAACAAACAAGACTTTCTCCAGAAATACTGTGAAAAATTCCTGAATCTGTTCAACATCATTTGGGAAAAGGAAAAACAATTTACAGGATGGCGAATAATCTTGACTTCAACTGTATATTGTGGGTTATTGTTAAAGCGTCAGGTCAGAGGTGTCCTCCACCATGTGTTCATGAGTCAATGAGAAGGGAAGCTGACAGCACCGTTTAGAGTCAAACGTTTTGGGTATAATACATCCATAAGAATAACAAGCAGTGGGAAATCTCACAAAAGCCTTCCTGTCTGAGCGTATCGCTGCTTAAATCACGCCATCTCCGTCCAGAACAGCACGTCAATGCCCATTCTGGAGACTATTATTGGGCTGTGACCTCTGACAGCAGATAACATATATACAACATATCAGTCAGCAAACAAACCTCCTGAATTCACCGTCTCCTACAGGTCTGGAAATAAGATCTCTTCACACGCTCGAGTCAACAACAAACTGCTGAATACCTTGTAGGAGAGGGAAAAAAATGTCTTGTTCAAGTACAGTATAATTTAAAGGGGCAGTTCACCCGAAAAATAAACATTTAATACAGATTTTTGAGTTTCTTTTTTCTTTTAAACCAAATTGATGTAACCTTAAAACATTAAATAAAACATTAAATTAAATAAAACCTTAAAACATTAAATAAAACATTAAATAAAACCTTAAAACATTAAATTAAATAAAATGTAATTATGAATGCAAATAAATATTCATAATAGTAAAAACAATAATAAAAAAATAATATGAAAAACTATACTGAAAATATTAATATTTAAAACAATTGTTTAACAATAATAAAAAATATCAAATGAATACAGAACATTTAAAATAAAAACTGAATGAAGTCAAAATAGTCTAAACTGGTAAAATTATTTATATATAGTTTTTTATATAAATATTATATCTGTAACACTAGGACTCGGATGACAACGGAGATTAGTCAGGCAGGCGATGGTCAAACAGGAGCAAATGGAATCATGAGGGTAATCCAATCCGCTTGTTAGGTGTGATGTCACGCAAAGCGGCATCCGGGTTCAAGCACTCTATCAAACTGTATGGGGAGACTCATGAAATAGTAACAATAAACATTTACAAATTGATGTAATACTTTCGAAAATCACGATCACAATTGTAACGTCGGGGAGTAACACCAACAACTGAGGTAAGATCCAATATGCAGGTTTATTCACAGTCAGGCAAGCGGTGGTCAACACAGGTGCAAACAGGTGTGTGAGGACAATCCAGAATCACAGTCGAATACAGGCAAGAGGTCAGAAAGGCAGGCGGCAGGCAAAGACAAAGACAAAGAGGCTAACAAGGCTAACGGTCGGTACACAAGATAACAAGATTGGGAAACGCGTTGTAATGCTACTGTGACAGATAACAAGACTCTGAAGGGGTGAATGTGTGGCTTAAATAGTGTGTGTTAATCAGTCTCTGACAATCCTAAGGTGGTGTGAATGTAAGGAAGATAAGGAAGCATGTGTGAGAGTGACCGGAGTGCATGTATGAATATGTAGTCCAGAAATGGCGGATTTGTAGTCCATGGTTATTGCTATTGTAAACCAGCGATCATATGGGAAATGATCGCTGGTAATCATTACAACAATATATATATATATATATCCAAGGTTAATATCCGATGGCCAGAAAGTGATTTTTTTTTTTTTTTGTAAATTGTTAAAATTATAATGTTATTTTCGTTTTTGTGATGCAGCAAGTCCAGAGACTGATGTGTACACTATGATTTTTATATATTAATGTGTTAAATAAAGAAATTCGTGGCCATAAACAAATATTTTCTCAATTCTTCAAATGAGTAGTGGCTTGGACCCGAAAACAGAATTACATACGTCACTACTTAACAAGCGGATAGCGTAGTCGTGGTCACAGGCAGAGGTCACTGCAGGTGGCAAACAGAATAAATGAAACACCGCAAGGATCTGAAGGCACGTTAAGACTGGAAAATAAAAGAAAATGCTTCACAATGTAACAGGTAAACATACAACAAGACTCAGCAATGAGTGTGTGTGTGAGAGGTGAATGTATAGTCATATATAGTATATGTAATCACTCTATGATTCGTTTCCAGCTGTGTGTAAGCAATCAGGGAGAGAACTGGAACTGGTGTGTGTGTGTGAGGTGCATGATGGGATTTAAAGTCCTGTTCCATGACAGATTTGTAGTTCTTCAATGATCTGCCCAGGCTAGATCGCTGGTGATTGAACTGAAATATAACATAATATTAATATTCTTAGTTAGTAAATAATATTAATACATAGTAAATAGCAATAGACAAATAACATAATATATAAGATAAAATGTCTATTATGAAATTGAACCCTTTAGATGGCCTGTGCAAAAAAAAAGTGTCTGGCTTTTATATAAGTTCAGTGAAGTAAAACAGCAGATTATAGTGTGTGAGTGCAGAAATACACTTAAGAAAGCTGAGCTGCTTCGATTTTCTCAGACATATCAATATATTTGTGCAAAGGTCTCTCTCTTACACACACACACACACACACACACACACTATACTCCATATAGAAGCTTTATTTTTGGCACTGCAACTGATGATCAACAGTAAAAATGACAAATTGTACCTCTTCCCAACAATAAAAAACCAGCAACAATCAAGAATGCATGATTATCTGCTGGCATTGCAATCAAAAAATGTGGTTATTATGGAATTAAATGTGGTAAAAAAAAAACATTACTGTACAGTTTAAACATCACCAAATAACTGAAATATAGCATAGTTGTTGTTTTTTTCGACCTCCCAAACTGGGCCTCGGTTTGCTCTCGAGAGTCAGTTGTGTTTATTGCCAGAGTGTGAAGAATAAATCAAGCCGTTTTAATGCGTACTCTGGGGAGATTGTGCAGTGCAGCTTCATTTCTTTACTTAAATCCAGCTCATATAAACTGTTTGCAACTAGTTACCTGAAAACAAATTTAGTAAATGCAATTAATCATATTTTTGAGACCAAATTAAGACTCTAAATCACCCCAGAGTGGCTGAAAACATCCCCAACAGCACACAAACTTCACACATTGTTTTGTTTTTTTACACCTCTTAAACTGAGCCTCGGTTTACTCTCGAGAGTCCCTTGTTGTGTTTATTGTCGGAGTGTGAAGAATAACTCAAGCCATTTTAATGCATACTCTAGAGAGATTGCGCATTATTGGAGGGTTGATGGATGTCTGTGGGCCAGGAAAGCGGGTCATCTACAAACACACCCGCTGCTCGCTGGGATCGCGGCCCGCTCTCAGACTCCACACCGCCGCAGGAAACCATTGTGTTGATAAACTCTGCGCAGTCCATCTCTGCGGTGGGAGAGCGAGGGTTTCGCGTCCTGGCCCGCATCCAGACCGCTATTGTTCATCCGTGTGAAGTGTGTGATTATCTGGAGTCTCCGTTTCTCTTCCTTCACTTTCACACAAGCCGGAACAATTAAACAGGCTTGACCAATCACGGCCCACATGGGTCATTTATAGTACATACTGCAGTGTTTTCAAACCATATTACAGTACAATGTGTCGTAGAAAACTTTAATGAATGCCACAGCATATTTAGTGAGCATATTTTAGTCGTATGCTTTATTTTGGTGTATTAGATAGCTGTCAAGAGATAAATCTGTTGTGGTAATCCTATGGTTGTCAAGTTAACACAACAACTATATAAACAAATGACCCAATGATGTAGTTTTCTACAACTATACGGCATATTATGCTACAATATCTGACGAGTAGGGTGAGGCAGTGGCGCAGTAGGTAGTGCTGTCGCCTCACAGCAAGACGGTCGCTGGGTCGCTGGTTCGAACCTCGGCTCAGATGGCGTTTCCGTGTGGAGTTTGCATGTTCTCCCTGCGTTCGTGAGGGTTTCCACCGGGTGCTCCGGTTTCGCCCAAAGACATGCGGTACAGGTGAATTGGGTAGGCTAAATTGTCCATAGTGTGTGTGTGAATGTGTGTGTGGATGTTTCCCAGAGATGGGTTGCAGCTGGAAAGGCATCCGCTGCGTAAAAACTTGCTGGATAAGTTGGCGGTTCAGTCTGCTGTGGCGACCCCGGATTAATAAAGGGACTAAGCCGACAAGAAAATGAATGAATGAATCTGACGAGTACATATGATTAAGTGTATTTGGCAAGACAGACTCTGAAAATGTAGCCCTGTATACATTTCTGGAGATTGCAATTTGTTTGTCTTTAAAACGAATGCTAAGGGGTGATATGACGCCGTTGTTTTTCATGCTTACTGGCTGATCGCTTACCTCCGTTATATTACTAGCTATTACCAGTTTGCCCAGTGGCTTGCCATGTACGTCAGTTGAGATGCACAGAGGAGTTGACCACGACGAAGGGTTTCGATACTGGTTCCAGAAAGCAGGTAAGACAAAAACAAAAGCCAAAAAACTAAATAAACAAGTAAATAAAAGGGCGAGAATGTGGTAAAATCTGAAAATGTGGTAAAAATCTGGCTTCTACAAGGACTTTTCAGTCAGTCAGTCAGTCAGTCGACAGCGGCCTCTGGTGGATTTTCGTGAGAACAGCAGGTGCGAATGACAGTCTCGAGAGAAATAGCAACGTGCCCGAAATGCGCCACAGAACGCCTTCCTTTTTAGACCAGAACGCCTATGGGCGCAAATATGAGCGCAAATGCATTTGCTATTTAAACAGCGTGGCGAAAAACACCAAAACGACTCTTGCGCCAAGCTGAAACGAGCGAACAACAAATGCGTTGCGCCACATTGCGCAGGGTGTATGATAGGGCCCGAAGAGCGAAGGCAATGAACGCAATGTGTTGGCTTTTGGAGGCGTGAGACGCTCTTTGGGAGTGCAGACAGATGCTCAAGACAGTTCTGAAGGTAATATTAATAGAATAATAATAATACTGAAGCACTGTGATGACAGACTGACGGCTGAGGCATTTTAGAAATGAGCAAAACAACACTTCAGATGTTTTACAATGTGCTGCAAACTCCACTAATGCAAAGTCCCTGAAACACACATTTAAACCTAAGCATTATCTGTCAAAAACCACATCACTTTACTAACGCACACGCTGGAGTTTATTTCGGTTAAAGCGTTTCCAGCGTTATTTATAAAAGTTTATTCTGATCAGTTGTGCACGTAAGTTGTTAATGCACATTTTCTAAATGTATCTGCATCTTGGCATTTCCATTAAGCATTTTTAAACACAATATTCCAAACTGCATACAAAATAATATGGATGGAAGCACAGCTAATGACACTTTGCATGGAACCAAGTGTAGCAACACTGGTGTGTTTGGTTTAGCTGTGTCCAGCGTGACCAGTCTGGCCTGTTTCCAGCACAGTGGATTTGACTGGGCGAGGCTGATCCTGTATCAGAGGGCACACGGCTTTATTTTAGATGTGTCAGAATGTCTTATTCCTCAACTAATCCTCGAGATGCAGTGTGCGAATGTCAATTAGGATTCAGGAGTGTCTCTTTACCTCCGTCTGGAAATATCCCGTCCTCGTCCTCTGCTGGAGGTCCAGTCAACATCTCATTATGTTCTTACATCAAACCTCAACCTGAAAACAACAACCACAGACAGCAATCGATTACATCAGTAATTAATCAGACGAGTGTAGGCTGGTGTCATTTCTGATAGCTTTTAATGACTGACTTTGCACAGTTCGTTTACCAGCAATTAATGAACACTGTTGTGCATTTTAATAAACTGTGACTGATGAAATAGAGCGTATATAATAAATATACTATAATGTGATAATATATTGAACAGATTTAGCAGACTGAGCACGATTTATGAAGTGTTTGGTATGCAAAACAGCTGTCAAAAATATAGAGAGGAAAATAATATATATTAAGTTGTCTATCTTAGACATTCCACAAAATAAATGTCTAAAATTATGGCTGTATATATATAATTTTCATTCCTCAACATACATGTACATATTTGTAATTCCAATGGTTAAAAGCATATGTTAATGGCCTTTTATTGCAATAACATATGTTTTATATACTGAATATATGACAAATTATGTGTAAAATCCAAACTTGAACTTGTATGTCATATATTTAATTTGCATATGCAATATACAGTTGAAGTCAAAATTTGAGTCCGTTTATATATATATATATATATATATATATATATATATATATATATATATATATATATATATATATACATATATATATATATAGATATATATGTGTGTGTGTGTGTGTGTGTGTGTGTGTGTGTGTGTGTGTGTGTGTGTGTGTGTGTGTGTGTGTGTGTGTGTGTGTACAGTTGAAATTATTAGCCCCCCCTTTGAATTTGTTTCTCTTTTTCAAATATTTCTCAAATGATGTTTAACAGAGCAAGGAAATTTTCACAGTATGTCTGATAATATTTTTTCTTCAGGAGAAAGTCTTATTTGTTTTATTTAAGCTAGAATTGAAGCAGTTTTAAATTTTTTAAACACTATTTTAAAGACAATATTATTAGCCCCTTTAAGCTATATATTTTTCGATAGTCCACAGAACAAACCCTCGTTACACAATAACTTGCCCAATTACCCTAACCTGCCTAGTTAATCTAATTAACCTAGTTAAGCCTTTAAATGTCACTTTAAGCTGTATAGAAGTGTCTTGAATAATATCAATTTAAAATATTATTTGCTGTCATCATGGCAAAGATAAAATAAATCAGTTATTAGAGATGAGGTATTAAAACTATGATGTTTAGAAATGTGTTGAAAAATATCTGTTAAACAGAAAACGGAGTAAAAATAAATAGGGGGGCTAATAATTTAGTTGAAAATAATTCTGACTTCAACTGGATGTATTGGCATACATCTGTTTGCATTTTATATAGTAATAATTATGCATAAATGAACGCAGCTAACCTAAAACACAACTAATTCTAACTTTAACCATATATTTAAATCGATTTAATCAGTAGTTAAATAAGTGACACTGTAACAAGTATAGCTACCAAATAAAGTGTAAACAAACAAAAAAACATACCAATTCCACACCAGTGAGGGATGTTTTGTTATATAAAATCAGCATTTCATATTCAAAATTATATTTAAAAACATGCATATCTGACGAATTCATATTAATTGACTTCTGTGTGGTGCTCATACACATAAAAATGTAAATGAAAACAATGAAACCAGTTTAACCAGTAGGCCTACCAGTTTACTAGGTGTGAAAATGTGTTATAAGTTACCCTATATACATTTACTATAGTGTTTTTATTGATGGGGGCACAGCTCAGCGAATCACTTTATCAGCATTAATAATAAACCAATGATCTACTGTACACTGGAGATCTCAGAGTAAACAGTTCCCCCCAAAAAGTGTTGACGTGTTTTATTCAGACAGAGCTGGAGTTTGTGGAGACAAAACCGCTGAGTAAACTTACACATTTGGCGGGAACAGCTGCTGAGGTGAGCTTTAACGCTGCAGTTTGAGCTTAAACTGCTGATTTAAGAGGAATATCCAGAACTGAGGAAAACCAGCATGTGCAGTTTCACGTCCCTGTCCTGAGGTCTCGTGATTGGGGTGAAGTATGAGCTAGCTAGTGCTAATCATATCAGTCTCACCGTTTAAGCTAAATTAGCGTGTAGCAAAATGGTTAGCATGTTTGAGGATGATAGCGTGCATCTTAATTCCATAAAGAGGAACAGAATTTTACAGAAGTAATAAAAGTAGTCGTGTGGTTTGCGTAAATTAATGTAAATATATATGTGTATATACTAATACAAAACGTTTAAACGTTAAAATAGGCATCAATATAAAAGTTGTCCTTAGAAAATGAACTATTTAAGATCTTTAAAATTTGTTTCTAATTGATAGTATTTGGAAGCACAATGTACATTCTGCTAATGAATATTCATGTAAGAAAAAAAACACATGAAACGTCTGAAAAAATAATGTTTATTTTTAGTGATTAGTACACTGAAGTTGTACTAATGAAAATACATTATTATAGGTTGTTTTATTGCCAAGCAACATAGTGGCTTCAGCAAAAAAAAAATATATATATATTTGAAGGCATCGACGCCATCTTGTGGTAAATTTATGCAATTGTCCGTCAGGCAAACGGATGTTTACTTTTTAATAACTGGAGGAAAATGTATAATATAGCCTATTTGTATACACACACACACACACACACACACACACACACACACACACACACACACACACACACACACACACACACTCATACATACATATATATATATATATATATATATATATATATATATATATATATATATATATATATATATATATATATATATATATATATATATATTGGTTACAACTATGAAGGTTTATAAAAAGATTATAATGTACAAATTGTGTATTTATTTATTCTCTGTACTGTTGTTGTTTTTTCCTTAATGCATGAATATGTAATTATATTGTTTTATTCAGAGAGAAAGAAAACGTGTGTCTGATTCTGTGTATCTGATGCTGTGGCTCTCTGACTAACATATTTCAGCAAAAAACAGAGTTAAACTAAACTAAAAATGTACAAATTGTAATGAATTAAAAAATAAATGTTCTTTATTATTTTTCACATTTTATTCATTAATATTCATTAATATATATTATATATATATATATATATATATATATATATATATATATATATGCACATTTTGTCTTTTTCTTTTTGTAAATAACAGATTCAATTTATTCAAAGTTTTATATTTAAAAAGTTTGTCATTTAAAGCTCTTATTTTTGCATAAAATGAAATGATGCCATGTTTTCAGACATTTATGGTATATACATTTTTTAGAGTAATCGTAGGATTTCAGTTCCAACAAATGATAATGTTTGTTATTCTGTTTGTTATTCTGTTCATTTTCTCTCATTTTCTGATGAAAAAAAATGCTTTTTAATAAAAATAATTGTTATTCACATTTTTAAGAAATACTATGAGACCTGAAGGTTACATCAAATACAAACATCAAATTATAATATTTTATTAAATCCCAAGACATTCATTCATTCATTTTCTTTTTGGCTTAGTCCTTTATTTATCAGGGGTCGCCACAGTGGAATGAACCGCCAACTATTCCAGCATATGTTTTACACAGCGGATGCCCTTCCAGCCACAACCCAGTAATGGGAAACACCCAT
>NC_133194.1:1795000-1845000 GCF_049306965.1 Danio rerio | reverse complement strand
GAATGCAACAATATATATATATATATATATATATATATATATATATATATATATATATATATATATACACACACACACACACACACACACACACACACTGAATAAAGTGTTGCAGAACTGTTGCAAACAATTTATTTATGTTGAATTTAAACAAATTAATTTTAATAATGTTCAACTTAATTTGTTTGTTTAAATTTAGCCCAAATAAATTGTTTACAACCACTTAACGTAAAAAAAATTGAGTACATGCAAGGAATCGTCTTTAAATCATTTTTTTTCAGTGTATATACACTAACATTTAAAGTCACAATTATTAGGCCCCCACCCCCCTCCCCCTCCCCCCTTTGTATTTGTTTTTCTTTTTTAAATATTTCCCAAATTATGTTTAACAGAAAACGGAAATTTTCACAGTATGTCTGATAATATTTTTTATTCTGGAAAAAGTCTTATTTGTTTTATTTTGGCTGGAATAAAAGCAGGTTTTATTTTTTTAAATAAACATTTTAAGGTCAATATTATTAGCCCCTTTAAGCTTTTTTTTTCTATAGTCTACAGAACAAACCATCATTATACAATAACTACCTAGTAACCTAATTACTCTAACCTGCCTAGTTAACCTAATTAACCTAGTTAAGCCTTTAAATGTCACTTTAAGCTGTATAGAAGTGTCTTGAAGAATATCTAATATTATTTACTGTCATCATGACAAAGATAAAATAAATCAGTTATTAGAGATGAGTTATTAAAACTATTATGATTAGAAATGTGTTGGAAAAGTATTCCCTCCGTTAAACAGAAATTGGTGATAAAAATAAACTGCGGGAGTAATATTTTAGGGGGGCTAATAATTCTGACTTCAACTATATATATATATATGTAATTCTTCTAATATGACATTTTTTGATTGAATTAAATATTTATTTGACAGATTTAAACAAACTGTACAAAATACAAGTATATCATACATCTTGAAATAAACTGTTCAGGATAAAACACAATAAAGCTCTTCATTCTTTAGTGTTGGATTAATATTAATGTTTAAACCAGTTTTGCTGCTAAATATTTTTGTGAAAATCACGATTTGATCATATTTGATTAATAGAAAGTAAAAAAAAACAGCATTTTATTCATTTTTTTTGTCCTTTGGCTTAGTCCCTTGTTTATCAGAGGTCATCACTGCGGAATGAACCGCCAACTATAACAGCATATGTTTTACCTAGTGGAAGCCTTTCCAGTCGCAACCATATACTGGGAAACACACAATCATTCACACACACTACTGCCAAGTTAGTTCATCAATTCCCCTATAGCGCATGTGTTTGGACTGTGGGGGAAACCGGAGCACCCGGAGGAAACCCACGCCAACACGGGGAGAACATGCAAACTCCACACAGAAACGCCAACTGACCCAGCTGAGGCTCGAACGAGTGACCTTCTTGCTGTAAGGACACAGTGTTAACCACTGAGCCAGCCCTAAAGCATTTTAATTGAAGGAGAAATCTTTTGGAACATTTACAAATATCTTTTCGCACTCTCAATTTCAGGCATCCTCGCTGAATAAAGTATTAATTTCCTAAATATACTGTAGATTAATACTGAAAACTTTCAGAAAACTCCCCTGAAAGTCCAGCACAAATGCACTCAAAAAATGACTTTCGTTCAAACTACTTATATAAAATGAGTTGAAACAACATAATTTGTATATATTATTTGGGACAACTTAATTTTTTATGTTCAATCCACTTAAATTTGTAAAAACGATTAAGTTCAACTTTATATATTTGTATTTGGACAGCATTAAGCTATTGTGTGTAAGCCAGCATTTTGTACAGTGTACATCTCTCAGTGGCACTGCGGGAATCTTTCCAGAGCTTTCTAAAAATGGCACATTCTTCAGCGTTGGCTTTTGTGAGAGAGTTTGTGCTCCTGTTCAGTGACGTCTGAGACCTTTTCTGAACACCACAATAAGAGCTTCACTAAATATGTACAAGAGTCTTTGATTCACTTTCATCAGCATATTAACTCTCTACGATCTTGACATCAGTAATCAATATATATGTTAAGAGTTTGTTTCTTGTATAACGCGGTGTTACGTTCAGTCATTCCCTGATGGTTCAGTCTGCAGGGGCATCACTGTGATTTTCCATAGAATGTGCTCAGTTAGGTTTAATATATATTGTTGCATTTTTCAACTTGGACTGTTTGTTAATATCTAATAATAATAATAAACTGTACAAAATAACAGTACTAATAATATATTTTGATTGATGCATTTTCATTACACATTTTAAAATGCTCAATACACACATTTCATCAATCAATCCTATAGACATTTGATCATTTGTTAAAACAATATTTCTGTTTTCATTTTGATTTGCTCCTGATTTCTGATGTCAAACGTGACATTTTAATAACTTTTAATAAGCTAACAAGCAAGTTCTTTTGTTTTTGCCATGATTACAGCACATGATAGTTTTCTAGTAGTTTACTAGATATTCTTCAAGTTTATTCTGACATTTAAGGGCTTAAATAGGTTAATTGGGGTAAGGTTAGGGTAATCAGGCAACTCATTGTATAACAGTGGTTTGTTCCGGAGACAATCGGAAAAAATAAAATAAATGTTAAAGGGGCCAATAATATTGACAGCAATATTATTCACAGCAGTTTTTAATTATTATTATTTTTTTACTTCAGCTAATGTAAGTTATATATATATATAAATATATGTTTTTTTTTTTAAGAAGATGCTAAAAAAATAATTTTTAGATTCTCTGCACTGCATTTTTAGATTCTCGATTATTCTGTATTCATATTTTATACCTTTTTTAATGTATACTTGTATTTTATTGCATGTTTGATTTCTCTGTATGTTGTAGCGCTTTGGGTTTTAGAAAAGCGCATTATAAATAAATTTATATATATATATATATATATATATATATATATATATATATATATATATATATATATATATATATATATATATATATATATATATATATATATTGTGTATATACTGTATATATACTGTATATATAAAATAGGAGGTCACACTTTACAATAAGGTTCATTAGTTAATGTTAATTATTGCATTTACTAAGATAAACAAACAATAAACAATACATCTACTACTGTAATTGTTCATGTTAGTTAACGTTAGTTAATGAAAATACAGTTGTTCATTGTTAGATCATGATAACTCATGGTGCATTAATTAATGTTAACAAGCATGGAATGTTAATAATGCATTAGTAAATGTTCAGTTATGATTAATAAATGCTGTACATGTGTTGTTCATGATTAGTTCATGTTAGTAAATGAATTAACTAATGAACCTTATTGTAACGTGTTACTAAATAGGAAATACTGTGAAAAAGGCACTTGCTCTATAAAACAAAACTTGTTTATATTTGAAGTTTCATTCATAATCCTGTCTTCAACTGCTTTTTACATAAATGAATGTGCTGCTTTGAATTACATTAAGGAACTACACAAATTAAAGAGTGATGATCAAGCAAGACAATATGCATAATGTCCATCCTCACATTCACAGTTGTGAAAGATATTCAAGAGCGAATAGAGAAGATAGTCTCACCGGTGGATCTGATGAATCTCTCTCTCTCTCTGCTTTAGATGAGTCTCCGGTCCTTCCTGAAGTTTTTAAAGCTCTGCTGAAAGCTTCATGACTCTTGGAGGAAAAACCCAAAAGCTCATCTGTCTCTCCAGGACGGGTCTCCACTGCTGGTTTTCTGTCTGTTCTCCACCCCTTTCTCCTCTACACTGAGGGATCTCTCTAGTAAACAGGCCTCTGGAGATCAACACACAGTCCTGAGCCATATTTAGAGAAACTCTGCTCTCTCGGTCCCATCCTTCAGAGTTTCTGTCGCATCTTTGTGCAACTGAAGTTTTGTGGTAAAGATTTATGGAAAACATTTGTTTTATATTTAAAAAAAATACATATTGGAACACAAAAGCAGTCATTATTATCATTGAAGTTAATATTCATATTTGAAATTGAGACATACACTCGAAAGATGAATAAATAAGATAATATTCAGACTGGACGATAGATGTCTGAGATATTTAAAAATCTGCAATTTAAATTGCTTTTAAAGTTGTCCAAAGATCTTAGCTATTCTGTTACTAATCAAAAATAGTTTTTGATATATTTACAGTAGGAAATTTACCAAATGTATTCATGCATCGTGACCTTAACTAAATATTTAAATGATTTTTTTTTTGGCATAAAAATAAAGTAATTTAGACTCAAACTGCTAATATACTTGAGCAACTGAAGACCGATGTTGTGGTTCAGGCTTAGATATTAAATATTTGGATTGTGGCATTATTTGCATTCATATTACTTGTATGAAAACATGTTGCTCATCGATTTATTTCATGATGGTAAATGCATTCATGTTCAGCAATGACGTTATTATAATTGATTATTAACGATGGACGTGTGAATGAGCGGATCTGCTGGAGTTTCTGACTCTCATCATCATGAAGATCTAAACATCCGTCACTTTGAGAAAGCCCAGAGAATCTCTCCTGTCCTCCACAGCTCATAAAACTGCTTCAGGATCAGCTCTGTGTGTGAAAACCACAGCGACAGGTGTGTCACATTATGATCAGCACATCCCTTGAGCCCTATCCTACACCTGAAGTTTTATTTTTTGCTAGTTTCAGCCTAGCGCAGTACCATTTTCATGTCCTGCACTACATTTTTAAAGGGCACCTATTACAGTATGCCCCTTTTTACAAGATGTAAGAAAGAAGTCTCTGATGTCCAGAGAGTGTGTGTGTGAAGTTTCAGCTCAAAATACCTCACTAATACACTAAACACGTTAATACTATTTGTGGTGTTTTGTTGAATGTCGCTTTAAATGCAAATTACATTGTGCTCTTTATAGAAGAGGGCGGAGCTATGAACGCCTGTGTGTCAGCATAGTGGCAGTTTCAAAAACAAGACTAACTTCATATGCTAATGAAAGAGAGATGGTCACTAGTGGGCGGGGCTTTCCCCCTCTGATGACATCATACAAAGGGAGAATGTCAATCAAAGTGTTTCTGCAGACTGCTTTGATCAAGTCTGATTGTAAACAATACAATTAATACATGTTTACCATTAGAAGCTGGAGATGTTCACACACTGATGACACACAACTGTGATTAAACCTTTTCTAAAAGTGATTTCTGCATAATAGCCCCCCTTTAAACAGCAAATGCATTTATTGTGCATTTTTGTAGTGTTGCTATTTTGAGGTCACTGAAATGCAGTAGACAACATTTGAAGTGGATCAAAACCTTTAAACAAAGTTGTTCGAAAACTTTTGAACAACTCCCACTCGTCTTAAAACAACTTTAACAATTAACCAACTAAAAGCTGCTCTAAAGTCAGTTTTTGTTCTTTAGAATAATGATTTTGCATGGTTAAATAAGGTGGATATTGAATTATTAGAAAATATCGAATTGAAATTTTTAAATTAGGATGTATTTGGGAAAATGTGTGTAAATTAAGCTCGTTTTAATAACCTTTTGGTCCTTTTGCATGTTTTAAAGACATTTTTAACTGTTATATCGCCACCTATTATCTGACCCAAACTAAATTTTGCATGATTGTTTACAGTTTACTTGCTAAAGTACTGATAGCTCCACCCTAAAGGAATGATAGTTCCACATTGAATGACAGATAGTCCTGCCCCAAATGAATAATAGCCCACCCCTAAAGGATTTAAAGCCCCACCCTAAAGGACAGATAGCCCTGCCCCAAATGGATGATAGCCCACCCTAAAGCCCAACTCTAAAGTAGAGATAGCTCCACCCTATAGGACTCATAGCTCCGCCCTAAAGGACTGATAAGTCCACCCTAAAGAAATGATAGCCCGTCCTAAAGGACAGATAGCCCCACACTAAATGACTAATAGCCCCACCACAAATGGATGGATAGCCACGCCCTAAAGCATGTATAGCCCTACCCTTAAGTACTGATAGCTCCACCCTAAAAGAATGATAGCTCCACCCTATAAGACATGTGCATACCAGATTTTGTGAAGTTTTGAGACTTCCTTATATTTACAGGCACGAAGGTGCATGAGCCAGTCCCCTCACCACATCACAACCTTAAAATTACGCAATTCTGAGTGTGCCTTACACAGTTGAGTGGGCCTGACAAACCACCTGTAGTAAACACACTCTTTCATCTCTCTGACGTTTTTCCAGACACTTGCACCAGCTTTGCACCAGACACTTTCTTACAATCTCTAAAAAGCATTGTGCAATTATGAGTGCGCCTCACACTGGTGAGTGCGCCTGACAAACCACCTGCAGAGAACACACTCTTTCATCTCTCTGACACTTTAACTGACATTCGCACCAGTTTTGCGCATTTGCACCAGACACTTTCTTCGATCAATCCATATATCTCTAAAAAACCAAACAAAAATTGTACATTCATGAATGGTGCTTCACAAGTGAGTGGGCTTGACAAACCACCTGTAGTAAACACACTCTTTCATCTCTCTGACGTTTTTCCAGACACTTGCACCAGTTTTGCACCAGACACTTTCTTACAATCTCTAAAAAGCATTGTGCAATTATGAGTGCGCCTCACACTGGTGAGTGGGCCTGACAAACCACCTGCAGAGAACACACTCTTTCATCTCTCTGACACTTTAACTGACATTCGCACCAGTTTTGCATATTTGCACCAGACACTTTCTTCGATCAATCCATATATCTCTAAAAAATAAAATAAAATTGTGCATTCATGAATGGTGCTTCACAAGTGAGTGGGCTTGACAAACCACCTGTATAAACACTCTGTAATCCGCACTTGTTGTGTGTATAACCTCTTGTCGAATCGCTGAATGCCTCCTCAGTTGTAATTCGCTTTGGATAAGAGCGTCTGCTAGACAACTAAATGTAAATACGGTCAAATAAGGACGAAAAGATGATATTTTGCTTTAGTGTTTTTGTATTACAGCACTCTTGAGTTAAACCATTAAACAGGAAGATGAATATAGTGAAGGAAAGAGCTTTTATGGATGTAAATTTAGCAACATGAGAAGCTGAAAACATGAAACAAACATTAATATCGTCTGTTTGGTCTGAATGTCTGATTAATGCAAATAAATCCATTTGATGAAAGTGAATTTGCTGTTATTTTTGTGTAATTGCAGGACATTTTTCTTTAAAAAAAAAAAAAAAAAAAAAAAAAAAACACACAGTCTCGCACTTTTTACCGGCAGGACGGATGAGTTACTGCCTCAGCATAAACACACGGCCAAAAATGAAGATCTATAAAAGTGAGAAACTGTGGCGGGTTACAGATGTTTACTCTAGCGGTCATCGCTCTGTCCAGACTTAAACCTGACAGACAATTTCAGCATTTCACTCATCAATCTGCTCCTAAAAGCAGATATTGAGAGACTCTTCCTGTGAGAGTGGAAATCATCATTTTCCTGACTGAATAACCGCTTTCATTTCCTTTCAGGGAGGAACAAGTGGATATCAACACAGTCTCATGTCAGATTGCAATGCATTAAGTCAGTTTTAATGCACATATCAAATAACAAATAAAGATTTAAAGGACAAAAGCTGCAAATATATACTATTGAGGTACAATATGGACTCTTAAGGTACTAATAAGTAAAAAAAATTGTGCCTTTTGAAAGGGTGCTGACTTGTTGACAGCTTTTGTACATTTATTTCTGAGTGTACACTGATTTTCTTTTAATTACTGTTCTTTGTTAAAGCTGTTTATTCAAATTAAAGTTTTGACTCGGCTGAAACTGAAAAAAGTAAATTTAATATAAATTAAAATATTTATTCTGCCCAAAGGACTTTTTTTGTAATAATTTAACAAAATAATATAGATAAATAAAATGATGTTTTTATTGACCATGAATTAATTTATTTACTTTGGTTCTATTTAAAATGTTCTTTAATAAACATAAATATATGCAATGCTATTGCTATTTTATGGATCTCCTTCATTCATTCATTCATTTTCGGCTTAGTCCCTTTATTAATCAGGGGTCGCCACAGCAGAATGAACCGCCAACTTGTCCAGCATATGTTTTACACAGCGGATGCCCTTCCAGCCACAACCCATCACTGGGAAACACACACACTCACTCACACACTCATACACTACGGTCAATTTTAGCATACCCAACTCACCTGTACCACAACTCAAACCACCAGGCTCGAACCAGCGACCTTCTTGAGGCGTGAGGTGACCGTGCTACCCACGGCGCTACTGCATTGCCTATTTTACGGATCTTTTTTTTTCAAATTATATAAAAACTGTACAGCAATACTACTTATTGTCACATGATGCCCTTCCAGCTGCAACCCAGTACTGGGAAACTCACATTCACACACTACGGCCAATTGAGTTAACCAATTCCCCTATAGCGCATGTGTTTGGACTGTGGGGGAGAACATGCAAACTCCACACAGAAATACCAACTGACCCAGCCGGGACTCGAACCAGCGACTTTCTTGCTGTGAGGTGAAAGTGCTAACCACTGAGCCACTGTGTTGCTCCCATAATTTTTCAATCAATGCAATATAAAAGTAATGACATATTAACAAATAATCCTTCGTCAAAAGATCTTAGTTTAGTGGCTGGAGGAAATAATTTCACCGCTGAGGAACAGGGAAAATAAAGGTTCTGGAAATAATCCTTCGTCAAAACATTCAGCATATGATACTTTTCCTAAACAATTATTAAATAGCTAATCAAGCAAACCCATACTGGACCTTCAGTCCAGTAAGTGTCTATCTTCAAATAGTCACAATGAGTTATTCTTATAAAATTCAGCAATGACTTGACTGAAAAATAAATAAATCACAGAAATGTTTTTTTATTTGCAAAAAAAAAAAATCAACTAGATGACAAAAGACATGTATTAAATGAACTGCAACAGGTTTATTGGCAATGTTGGAACATTTAGAGGCTTTTATTATTATATTTGTTTTTTATTTCTCTTTACAGAAGAGTAACAGACATCATTCAGATTACTGAAGAGTTTGACACAACAGTGGCAGTTTAAAAAAAGAACAATAAACACATTTTAAGGTCCACTTTAAGTAAAATAACTAATCTGCTTGCACAATTTGGGCCCTATCATACACCCGGCGCAGTGTAGCGCAAGGCACGACGCAATTGTTGTTTGCTAGTTTCAGCTTGGAGCAAGAGTTGTTTTAATGTTTTGCAGCACGCTGTTTAGATAGCAAATGCATTTGCGCTCATATGTGCGCTCATAGGTGTTCTGGTCTAAAAAGGGAGGCATTGTTGAGGCGCATTGCTGGCGCGTTGCTATTTTGAGAAACTAAAATAGACTGTTCAATAGATCAAACCAAAGCAGGTTTAAAGTCCAGCACAGAGCGCTTTAGTTGTGTGCCTCGCTTACACACTGCTTAATACACACAAGATGTAGAGCAATACGCAAATATCTTTACATATGAAAAATAATTAAAGAATTAAAATATTATAAAAATGATTATTTTCTAGCCTACCTGAACATGAAAACCACCGCCTCCATGCCTCTTCAGGTTGGGAGGCTTTTTCAGTTCATTCATAACAATTTGCTTTTGTATGATGTTATTATTAGTAGTAGTAGTATTTGGTTATTATATCCATATTTATATTTGTTTTATTAAAAACAAGCTTAGATTTGCCCACCTGTCAGGTTTTAGACCATATGGGGCACAGCATGTGTTTTAGGATATAACTCACACTTCCTTATTATAGTTAATTTATATGTTTGCTGGAGATTAGAACTGAATTTAGTAATAGTTTTGAAACAAATCTTTGCGCTTAACAAACTAAATTAATTATGTAAGCTAATGGATGTCTGTGCGTACAACACATTTCTTTATCCACGAGAGTGAAAGCGAAAGTAAACAATGAGGAGGCTCATCTCTCATTCTCGGGCTGCAGATGCTCTGTTTAACTGTTTTTCTTGTTAGTGAAGCGTTCAGTTTTTCTACTTACAAAGTCATTTATGTAAACAGCAAATGCACTATGGTGCGACACAACTGACTCTTAAAGGGAATGGGAGATGAGACTCTGATTGATTTATTCTTAAAACACACCTATAACTCATTAAGAAAATAAATTCAACCCTGTCAGACCATGCACCATGGCGCAAAGTGGATTTTTCAGTCCTTAAAATAGCAAAAGTGGATTCTGACACGCCCTGAATGGGTTTGCACCCTGCACTTTGCACATGGATCGTCAAAATAGAGCCCTCTGTGGTAATACAGCTATATCTGAGTATAGTTATACTTGGTATTTCATTTATATGTACACTGACTGTAATATAAGATTATAAGTCAATGCAATGTGCTTTTTACATTACTTGAACTCAAAATAATTTAATTAACTTCACCTTCTAACTGAAGTTTTTTTTTTTTTTTTTAAAGAGTTTCAAATATTTTTTTAGACTAAATTTGAAAGCTTTTACAATTAAATAAAAATTTCATTAAAAAAACACACATGTAATACGTCAAACACTGATAATTTTTTATGTCATTAGTAAAAAAAACAATACTAACACAGTAACTCGTGGTTCAGGCAGTGTTTTTGCTACAGTATTTAACATTTAGGTTGCTAGAAGTCTTCTTCATTGACTTCTTCAATGAACAGTTAGCAAAACAAACATGAGTATTCTAGCTGGTTTCTTTACACAGATCGCTATGCATCAGAAATGACCAACCCAAGCTCATTCTGGAAACGTAGCCCCGCGGACATTTCTGGAGACCGCGATTTACGTGGCCGGAGGTACGCAAGGCCGCGTTTAGTTTTTTCGAGCGAACGCTGTGGGGCGGCGTGGCGCAGCTCCGCCCCTTCTCTTCCTGCTCGCCGGCTGACGGTTCGCCTCCGAGTGGAGGGCTTTCCCGATGCAACCAGTTTGTCCGCTTAGCTCACAGCGGAGGCCCCGGACGAGGAGGAGCCGGCCGCGGGGACGACGACCAGGATCGAGTCCGAGGAACAGCGGTTCCGGAAATCAGGTAAGACGAAAAACAGAATCTGAAAAATAAGGGCGAGAACACGGCAGGATCCGAAAACGCAGTCGAAATCGAAGACGAGGGCTTTTGCCTTTTTTTTTTTTTTCTGGACGGCTTTTGCGAACCGTCGCTCGGGTTTAGGGAAGGAGGAGGAGGAAGAGGAGGGTGGCCGAGTCGGCCGATCCAGCGGCTTTTCGCGCGAGAACGGCGAGGGCGCGAACGGCGCGTGCTCCCGAGAGGCGCCCGAGACGCGAAAAAGCGTGCACAGCGGCCTCTCGTGGATCCGCGAAAACAAAAACCGCTCGAATACGTACCACTCGGGACGTAAATCGCAGTCCGCAGAAACGTCCGCGGGGCTATGTTTCCACAATGTGCCTGGGTTGCAACTGACAGATGTACAGTATAAGCAACTACTATCATGTTTTTTTTTTTAAAGAAATTTATACTTTTGTTTAGCAAGGATATATAACATTGATCAAAAATGTCAGTAAATACTTTTTTAAGTTACAAAAAAACATTTTAAAATAATGTTGTTCGACTGAACTTTCTACAGTTTCTGCGAAACTACAAAAAAAAAATACAATAAATTTTTTTTAACAATCATGATGATCAGAAATGTTTCTTGATCATCAAATTAGCATTCGAATGACTTCTGAATAAACTGAAAACTGGAGCAAAGATGCAGAAAATTCTGCTTTAGATTGCAGATATAAATTACAGTTCACTATACGGTACAGTACTGTATGTTCACACTACAAAACAGCTATTTTAATAATATTTCAAAAACGTCCTGTATTTTTGAACAAATAAATGCACTCTTGGTTGAGCGGTAGAGATGTATAGAGAGCAGAGAACATCAGAGAAATCCACAGGCAGTGATGGGCTGAAGCTAACAGCGGCTTCAGAATGATGTTCAAAGTCGGTGTAAACTCATCTGTTGGGATAAACGCCTGGTTCACTCGTCTCTCTCTGCTGTTGATCTGTCTCTCTGCCTGCGCTGAGACAGAAACTGCTGGACCACCGACGGCCAATCAGCAACATTCTCCACACGCACATGACCTCCGGAATGGGCCAATGAGATCTGACCACCTGCACAGAAACAGACACCACTGCTTGAGACACAAAATAAAATAAAATAAAATATATTATGAAAAAATTATGATCAAATGAACATTTAAAATATCAAATTTTCGAATAAAATACAAAATATTACATTTATATTTAAATTAACCAATAAATTAGATTTTTTCCACTTTTTTTTGTTTTCTTAATAAATAATTTAATATTTTACATCAAACATTTAAAATACATTTCACAAAAATATTGTGATAACAAAAGGTCATTATTGTTTTCATAGATTTAATTGTATTTTATCTTTAAATTTTACATTTGAAATTGAAATGAATCAAATTATATAAATTGTGTGTGTATGTACTCGCCCTCCGGCAGGATCTGTGTCCTCTTGTTTCCTCTGATGCCGCTGACAGATGCTTGAGACAGAAGATCCAGAGATCGAGATTCCGACAAACCTTCAGCATCTTCATCTTCATTCATCACATCACGAGACTCCGACGAGCACATCTTGCCTAAACACACAACAACACACATTAAAAAACTCACAGTTTCAGTACACTATCACATGTTTACTTTACACTGTAATAATGCTACATATTTTACTGGATTATTAAATAAGAGACTTTTTCAGAAACAGAACACAAGTCTAATTTTTGGCATTTCATTGAGTACATCTATATAGTTTCTTAATACATTATTTTAAATGACTTAAACGTACTGAAAATGACTGAAAACCATGGTATATGTGACAGTGGATTTAAAAAGACTTTTCTTACAGCTCTCCTAGAGTTAAATAGTTGAGTTTTACCATGTTTGAATTTATTCTGCTGATCTCTAGGTCTGGCGGTAGCACTTTTAGCTTAGCTTAGCATAAATCATTAAATCGGATTAGACCATTAGCATCTCCAAAATGACAAAAGATTTAAGATGTTGTGTACTAAAAATGACAGAAAATAAAAAGTTACAATTCTGATATGTCCAGAAACTCTACCCTCATTCCAGCGTAAATCAAGAAACTTTGCTGCTGTACCATGGTACTGTACATGATGCAACTACAGAAGCGTCAAGCGAGATGCTAATAGTACAATCCGATTCATGCTGTTTTTATCAAGTGTGATTAAATAAAATACAATTTATACATGTTTACTATTAGAACCTGCTTATATTCACACACTGCTGACACACAACTGTGTTTAAACCCATTATAAAGGTGATTTTTGCATAATAGCTCCACTTACAAAAAAATAAAAAAATACAATAAATGACACGAAATTTAGCTAAACAACAGTAAATGTGTCCATGGAATTAAATTGCCTTTTTTGTGGACAAAAAGGCTCATTTTACAACTCTCCTGGAGGTAAACAGTCAAAAAATACATTTTGAATTTATTTAGCCAATATCCGGGTCTGGTGGAAGGACTTTTAGCTTAGTTTAGCGTAGATCATTGAATCAGATTAGACCATTAGCATCTCCAAAATGAACAAAGACTTTTATTAATCGTTGTAATCAAAGCTGGACTCTTCTATTGTGTACTAAAACTGACTGAAAATAAATAGTTGCAGTTCTGATATGTCCAGAAACTCTGCTCTCATTCCAGTGTAATAATCAAGAAACTTTGCAGCTGTACCATGGTACTGTACATGATGCAGCTACAGAAGCGTCAAGCTTAAATTAGGAAAATTATGGAAACTCTTTGGTAATTTTTGAGCAAAATGCTAATGGTTAAATGCTGTTTTTACCAAGTGTGATTAAATAAAGTACAATTTATACATGTTTACCATTAGAAGCTGCTTATATTCACACACTGCTGACACACAACTGTGTTCGAACCCCTAAAAAAGTGATTTTTGCATAACAGCCCCCCTTACTGAAAAATTAAATGTACAATAAATGACACACGAAATTTAGCTAATGAACAGTAAATGTGACCATGGCATCAGATCAACTTTTTTTGTGGACAAAAAGGCTCATTTTAACCCTCCTAGAGGTAAACAGTTAAAAAGAGTACATTTTGAATTCATTCAGCCAATCTCCGGGTCTTGTGGGAGGACTTTTAGCTTAGCTTAGCATAGATCATTGAATCAGATTAGACCATTAGCACCTCACTCAAAAAATAACCAGAGTTTTCCTAATTAAACCTTGACTCAAAGCATGTATATGATGTAACTTCAGAAGAAGTAAAACAGGGAAACTTTCTTAAAGTTGGAAAATTATTAACACTTTGATAACTTTTGCGAGAGATGCTAATGGTCTAATCCGATTTAATGATATATGCTAAGCTAAACTAAGCTAAAAGTGCTCCCGTCAAACCCGAAGATCATTAGAAAGATCAATAAAAATCTTTGGTCAATTTGGAGATGCTAATGGTCTAATCTGATTCAATGATCTATGCTAAGCTAAGCTAAAAATCCCCTCACCAGACCAAATGAGCCTTTTTGTTTCCTATTTAACTCCAAAAATGGTAAAACTTAACAATTTAACTCTAAAATAACTGTACATTTAGAATATTTTCAAGAAAAAGTGTTTATAAACATGCAGATGATGACTAACGGATCATACCTGCACGTTTGCAGACAACTTTAACGGAGTAGAACAGGTTGGTGAACAGGTTAAACGGAGACGGGATGCCAGATTTGCGGCTCATATCTCGAATCAAAACAGCACGGCCAAACTTCCACTCGGTGTCGGACTGAGCCTGTATTCGCTGATATGTGTCGCTCATCATCGCAATCAGCAGATTAATCAACACGATAAACGTCACCACCAGATACACACCGAACACCATTTTAGCCAACACCGCCGTAGCAGGAGGCGATCGATCCACATCGGGGATTTTATCAGGCTCAGTCAAACCAAACAACGCAAAAAAAAGCAGCACGGACATATTTAACGGCCCAGGAACGGTCACTTCTGTCGTGGTATTGTGCTGTTCTTGTGGATAAAGCGGCTGGCATAATGCGGTGAGACTCAGTGTAAATGCAGTGTGAAACAACATCAGGATCACAGCAAATCTGCACAGATCTTTAATCAAGTCTCTGATGATTATCGCCCACGGCCCGAATAAATGATGAAATGTGAGGAATTCCAGAAGCTGGATGAAACCGAGTGTCATGGCGACGGCTAGCAGTACGTTACGAGCGAATAGACAATGCAGGTGTGTTGGCGGCCACCATTGGGTGAACACCGCCAGCAGGTGGCAGAGCAGAGCAGCAGCAGAAAAACCCAAAAGCAGCAGACGGATCCAGGCTAATCCAGTGCGCTCTCCGGGGAATGTCAGCTCAGAGACCAGCATCCCACACAGCCAGATGAGCAGCAGACACTCGCTCCAGCTGGGCATCAGACGGGCCTGGGATAGAGGACTCACGGGCGGGTACACGATGGTCAGGATGAACAGAGTCAGCAGGAAGATGTGGGACACCAGGTGGCTCATGAACTTCACGATTGGGATGGTGTTGAAGCTGTGTGGAAAAACAAGCAATTACATACAAACCAGGCTCATTATTGACACGTACCCCGTATACATTTTTATAAAGCGCGAAATACGTCCCAGGAGGTATGTTTTTTTCAGTTTTTGTTTTCGTGAATGCACCAGAGGCCGCTGTGTACGCTTTTTCAGATCTCAAATTTCTCTTCAGAGTGTCATTCATGCCTGCTGTTCTGCGTAAATCCTGACCGACTGATTGACCGACCCACCGATGTATACTCCCACCCTTCTCCTTACCTAAACCCAACCAATGGTGTTTTTAAAGCACCAATTGGCCCACCCACTCCTTTTCCTAAACCCAACCAACAGTGTTTTCAAAAGCACTGATTAACCCGCCCACCCCTTCCCTAAACCCAACCGATAGTGTTCTAAAAAGCACCGATTGATGCACTCACCCCCTTCCCTAAACCTAACCGATAGTGTTCTCAAAAGCACCAACTGACCTGCCCACCCCCTTCCTTAAACCCAACCAATAGTGTTCTCAAAAGCACCGATTGACCTGCCCACCCTCTTCCCTAAACCCAACCGATAGTGTTTTCAAAAGCACAGATTGATGTGCCCACCCCCTTCCCTAAACCCAACCGATAGTGTTCTCAAAAGCACCAATTGATGCGCTCACCCCCTTCCCTAAACCCAACCGATTGTGTTCTCAAAAGCACCGATTGATGCGCCCACCCCCTTCCCTAAACCCAACTGATAGTGTTCTCAAAAGCACCAACTGACCCGCCCACCCCCTTCCCTAAACCCAACCGATAGTGTTCTCAAAAGCACCGATTGATGCGCCCAACCCCTTAACTAAATCCAACCGATAGTGTTCTCAAAAGCACCGACTGACCTGCCCACCCCCTTCCCTAAACTAAACCGATAGTGTTCTCAAAAGCACCGACTGACCTGCCCACCCCTTCCCTAAACCCAACCGATAGTGTTCTCAAAAGCACCGATTGATGCGCCCAACCCCTTAACTAAATCCAACCGATAGTGTTCTCAAAAGCACCGACTGACCTGCCCACCCCCTTCCCTAAACTAAACCGATAGTGTTCTCAAAAGCACCGACTGACCTGCCCACCCCTTCCCTAAACCCAACCGATAGTGTTCTCAAAAGCACTGATTGATGCGCCCACCCCCTTCCCTAAACCCAACCGATAGTGTTTTCAAAATCACAGACTGACCCACCCACCCCCTTCCCTAAACCCAACCGATAGTGTTTTCAAAATCACAGACTGACCCACCCACCCCCTTCCCTAAACCCAACCGATAGTGTTTTCAAAATCACAGACTGACCCACCCACCCCCTTCCCTAAACCCAACCGATAGTGTTCTCAAAAGAACCGATTGATGCACCGAGCCCCTTTCCTAAACCCAACCGATAGTGTTTTCAAAATCACAAACCGACCCGCCCACCCCCTTCCCTAAACTAAACCAAAAGTGTTCTCAAAAGCACCGATTGACTCGCCCACCCCCTTCCCTAAACCCAACCAATAGTGTTTTCAAAAGCATTGACTGACCCGCCAACCCCTTCCCTAAACCCAACTGACAGTGTTTCAAATGTAATCGAAATAGAAGCCGTCTGCAGTGTCATACTGCCCCATAGCGTTCGTTTTAAAGATGAAATGCAGCCATATGTACCTCTGGGTACATAATTCATGCTCTCCAGAAATGTATGCAGGAGTATGTTTTCACAATGAGCCTGTGTTAAATACATACATTCTCTGATTGGCTATTTTTCTCTCTCCCCGTAACTCCTGCCATTTATCAAAAATTATGTTGTTCCAGTGCATTAATCCAAACTGTACCTGTGTGTGAGTGGCAGAGCGAGCAGAAGCCACAATGGCGGACACAGAAGTAAACAGCAGAACAGCAGCAGGATCTTCCAGGAGTCCCACTGCAGACCTCCACACCACACCTCCGTCAGGTACGTCTGCACTGCCGGTTGGGATACCACGCCCTTCTGCCGGCCCTCGATCAGGCAGTCCAACACACTGAGCCCCCTGTGGTCCAGAGCCCTAAGTATGGGGCCTGCGCCAGCTCCCTGACCCCCAGCAGATGCAGATAGAGACAGCAGATCGGACGCCATGAGCTCACAGTGATGCGCTGCAGCCTGCAGATCCACCGAACGCTCCTTCTCTCTCAGCGCACAAAGGGTCAAAGCTCGAGATAGACGCACCGCAGTATCCAGAGGAGCAGATGTGTGTAAAACCAGCTCCTCCAGAGACAGATTATCATTCATTCGCCCGCACACCATCAGATTGAATATAAACTAGAGACAAGGACAAACACACTTTTGATTATCTTTCAAGAATAGGAACAATTTTTAAAATGCTTTAGAATTTATAAACGCATCAGCTGTTTGTTGTAAAATTGCTTTTATTCAGACACAAGATGGAGTATACACTAACCTGCGCATTATTCAGACACTAGATGCACCAAACAGACAAAAACACAAACAGCTGATGGAGCATACACTAACCTGCGCATTATTCAGACACTAGATGGCGCCAAACAGTCAAAAATACAAACAGCTGATGGAGTATACACTAACCTGCGCATTATTCAGACACTAAATGGCGCCAAACAGTCAAAAACACAAACAGCAGATGGAGTATACACTAACCTGCGCATTATTCAGACACTAGATGGGCCAAACAGTCAAAAACACAAACAGCAGATGGAGTATACACTAACCTGCGCATTATTCAGACACTAGATGGCGCCAAACAGTCAAAAATACAAACAGCTGATGGAGTATACACTAACCTGAGCATTATTCAGACACTAGATGGCGCCAAACAGTCAAAAACACAAACAGCAGATGGAGTATACACTAACCTGCGCATTATTCAGACACTAGATGGGCCAAACAGTCAAAAACGCAAACAGCAGATGGAGTATACACTAACCTGCGCATTATTCAGACACTAGATGGCGCCAAACAGTCAAAAATACAAACAGCTGATGGAGTATACACTAACCTGCGCATTATTCAGACACTAGATGGGCCAAACAGTCAAAAATACAAACAGCTGATAGAGTATACACTAACCTGCGCATTATTGAGACACTAGATGGCGCCAAACAGTCAAAAACACAAACAGCTGATGGACCATACACTAACCTGCGCATTATTCAGACACTAGATGGCACCAAACAGTCAAAAACACAAACAGCTGATGGAGTATACACTAACCTGTGCACTATTTAGACACTAGATGGGCCAAACAGTCAAAAACACAAACAGCTGATGGAGTATACACTAACCTGTGCACTATTTAGACACTAGATGGGCCAAACAGTCAAAAACACAAACAGCTGATGGAGTATACACTAACCTGCGCATTATTCGGACACTAGATGGCACCAAACACACAAAAACACAAACAGCTGATGGAGTATACACTAACCTGCGCATTATTCAGACACTAGATGGTGCCAAAAAGTCAAAAACACAAACAGCTGATGGAGTATACACTAACCTGCGCATTATTCAGACACTAGATGGTGCCAAACAGTAAAAAACACAAACAGCTGATGGAGTATACACTAACCTGCGCATTATTCAGACACTAGATGGCGCAAAACAGTCAAAAACACAAACAGGTGATGGAGTATACACTAACCTGCGCATTATTCAGACACTAGATGGTGCAAAAAGTCAAAAAAACAAACAGCAGATGGAGTATACACTAACCTGCGCATTATTCAGACACTAGATGGGCCAAACAGTCAAAAACACAAACAGCAGATGGAGTATACACTAACCTGCGCATTATTCAGACACTAGATGGAGTATACACTAACCTGCGCATTATTCAGACACTAGATGGCGCAAAACAGTCAAAAACACAAACAGCTGATGGAGTATACACTAACCTGCGCATTATTCAGACACTAGATGGCGCAAAACAGTCAAAAACACAAACAGCTGATGGAGTATACACTAACCTGCGCATTATTCAGACACTAGATGGAGCCAAACAGTCAAAAACACAAACAGCTGATGGAGTATACACTAACCTGTGCATTATTCAGACACTAGATGGCGCCAAACAGTCAAAAACACAAACAGCAGATGGAGTATACACTAACCTGCGCATTATTCAGACACTAGATGGGCCAAACAGTCAAAAACGCAAACAGCAGATGGAGTATACACTAACCTGCGCATTATTCAGACACTAGATGGCGCCAAACAGTCAAAAATACAAACAGCTGATGGAGTATACACTAACCTGCGCATTATTCAGACACTAGATGGGCCAAACAGTCAAAAATACAAACAGCTGATAGAGTATACACTAACCTGCGCATTATTGAGACACTAGATGGCGCCAAACAGTCAAAAACACAAACAGCTGATGGACCATACACTAACCTGCGCATTATTCAGACACTAGATGGCACCAAACAGTCAAAAACACAAACAGCTGATGGAGTATACACTAACCTGTGCACTATTTAGACACTAGATGGGCCAAACAGTCAAAAACACAAACAGCTGATGGAGTATACACTAACCTGTGCACTATTTAGACACTAGATGGGCCAAACAGTCAAAAACACAAACAGCTGATGGAGTATACACTAACCTGCGCATTATTCGGACACTAGATGGCACCAAACACACAAAAACACAAACAGCTGATGGAGTATACACTAACCTGCGCATTATTCAGACACTAGATGGTGCCAAAAAGTCAAAAACACAAACAGCTGATGGAGTATACACTAACCTGCGCATTATTCAGACACTAGATGGTGCCAAACAGTAAAAAACACAAACAGCTGATGGAGTATACACTAACCTGCGCATTATTCAGACACTAGATGGCGCAAAACAGTCAAAAACACAAAAAGGTGATGGAGTATACACTAACCTGCGCATTATTCAGACACTAGATGGTGCAAAAAGTCAAAAAAACAAACAGCAGATGGAGTATACACTAACCTGCGCATTATTCAGACACTAGATGGGCCAAACAGTCAAAAACACAAACAGCAGATGGAGTATACACTAACCTGCGCATTATTCAGACACTAGATGGAGTATACACTAACCTGCGCATTATTCAGACACTAGATGGCGCAAAACAGTCAAAAACACAAACAGCTGATGGAGTATACACTAACCTGCGCATTATTCAGACACTAGATGGCGCAAAACAGTCAAAAACACAAACAGCTGATGGAGTATACACTAACCTGCGCATTATTCAGACACTAGATGGAGCCAAACAGTCAAAAACACAAACAGCTGATGGAGTATACACTAACCTGTGCATTATTCAGACACTAGATGGCGCCAAACAGTCAAAAATACAAACAGCTGATGGAGTATACACTAACCTGCGCATTATTCAGACACTAGATGGCGCAAAACAGTCAAAAACACAAAGCTGACAGAAACTAAAACAGACACAGACTGAGGAGTGCAGCAGTGAGTCTGACCTTCTTGTCGTCCAGCAGCCGGAGTGTGTTTTTCTCTCGTCTGAGCAGGAATATGACAGCGGACTCGTGGTTCTGCTGAGCCGCGTACTGCAGCGGCGTTCGTCCACCGTGACACTCAGCACAGGCGGACGCTCCACTCTCCACCAGAAATAACAACACCTCCAGACAGCCGGCTTCAGCAGCGTAATGCAGCGCTGTCCAGCCACTCTGAACACACACATGGACAAGTTACAAACCATATATAGACACATGTAATGAGTCCCTTACATTTACATTTAGTCATTTAGCAGACACTTTTATTCAAAGCCACTTACAAATGTGGACAAGGAAGCAATTTAAACAACTATAAAAGCAACAATGAATAAGTGCTGTAGGCAAGTTTCAGGTGTGTAAAGTGTAAGAAGCAAAACATTAGTAATTTTATTTTTGTAGTACAGTTAGTGGTGGAGCAAGAGAGGCAATTGCAGATTAGGAAGGGAAGTGGAGGCTAAATAGTTGAGTTTTTAGTGGTTTCTTGAAGACAGCGAGTGACTCTGCCGTTCTGATGCAGTTAGGGAGTTCATTCCACCAACTTGGCAGATTGAATGCGAGAGTTCGAGAAAGTGATTTCTTCCCTCTTTGGGATGGAACCACGAGGCGACGTTCATTTACAGAGCGCAAGTTTCTGGAGGGCACATACATCTGCAGAAGTGAGAGCAGATAAGGAGTAGCAAAGCCAGAAGTCGCTTTGTAAGCAAACATCAGAGCTTTGAATTTGATGCGAGCAGCAACTGGCAGCCAGTGCAAACGGATGAGCAGCGGAGTGACATGTGCTCTTTTAAGTTCATTAAAGACCACCCGTGCTGCTCAATTTATCCGGGTTTGCGAGGACAGCCACCTTCCAGCAGATTTCAGTTGCAACTCATATCAAACACACCTGCCTGTAATTATCATGTGGTGTTCAGGTCCTAATTAATCGGTTCAGGTGTGTTTGATATGGGTAGCAACTGAAATCTGCAGGAAGGTGGCTTTCCAGGAACAGGGTTGGCCACCCCTGCTCTACATGGAAGGTCATTCTCAAAAACCCATAATAGGGGCTCTTTAAATAATTTTAATTTTGAGATACACACTGTAAAAATATCCGTAAACTAGCAGATTTCCAAATTTTGTGACTTCTTGATTTTTTGAATGCTTTCATTTACCCCTTTTTTTTCTGTTTTTGAATTGCATTATAGGATCTTGATCTTTCTCCCTACAACTTTTAACCTTTAAAAGCTCAAAAAATGACTTTATTGAACATTTTTAATAGTTTAAAGTGCTAAATTGCCTGGGTTGGTGTCATATATTACACAACAAAAAAACTTGTAATGAACTGCAGCACATTTTCTGTCATTTTACAGACTGATTCCTCTATTTATTATACATTATATTATTTTCAAACTACTAAAATGTCAATAAAAGTCACTTTGTTAAACTGTAGAGTTGAATTTTCAACATCAAAAGTGGACAGAGCAGAGATCAACATCCCATAATACAATTCACAACCGCAAACAAACTGAAAACACACACACACACACAATACAGAAACTGTTCATTAGCATATAGTTTAACAGTGCATGAACTGAATCATTGAATAAAGTAAAGTGATTCTCCATGTTGAGGAGTCAGTCGTGCTCACCATGTCGGTATGATTGATTTCAGCTCCCTGTCCCAGCAGGACTCGCACCATGTCCACATGTCCATGTGCGGCAGCCAGATGCAGAGCAGAGCGTCCCCGTCTGTCCGTCTGATGGAGCAGAGATGAGGATCGGCTGAGCAGGAGACCCACCACTGCTGTGTGCCCGCTCTGAGCCGCCAGATGAAGAGGACTGGAGCCCTGAACACGTTGAACAGATTCAGGAATTGTTCACAGTATTTCCTATAATATTTGTTCTTCTGGAGAAAGTCTTATTTGTTTTATTTCGGCTAGAATAAAAGCAGTTCTTATTTGTTTTAAAGACATTTTAAGGTCATTATAAGCCCCCTTCAGCAATATTAGTTTTGGATTGTCTCCAGAACAAACCACTTATGACTTGCCTAATTACCCTAACTTTACCTTAATCACCCTAGTTAAGCCTTTAAATGTCACTTTAAGCTGAATACTAGTGTCTATCTAATATCTAGTAATATCTAGTCTAATATTATTTACTGTCATCATGGCAAATATAAAATAAATCAGTTATTAGAGATGAGTTATTACAACTAATATGTTTAGAAATGTGCTCAATGATCTTCTCACCATTAAACAGAAATTAGGGAAACAATAAACAGGAGGGCAAATAATTCAGCTGTGTATACCCTGCTGAAAAATCCAGCTTGAACCAGCCTAGGCTGGTTGGCTGGTTTTAGCTGGTCGACCAGGCTGGTTTTAGAGGGGTTTTGGCCATTTCCAGGCTGGTTTCCAGCCATTTCCATCCTGGTCTTAGCTGGTCAGGCTGGAAGATGACCAGCTAAATCCAGCTAAAACCTGGGCTCCCAGCCTGGCTAGGCTGGTCAAGCTGGTTTTAGCTGGTCATCTCCCAGAATGACCAGCTAAAACCAGGCTGGAAATGGCTGGAAACCAGCCTGGAAATGGCCAAAACCCCTCTAAAACCAGCCTGGTCGACCAGCTAAAACCAGCCAACCAGCCTAGGCTGGTTTAAGATGTTTTTTTCAGTAGGGTATCCTGTAGACAAGCTCTGACCTGAATGTTTGTTTCTGCATCGGCTTGAACACCAGGACAGTTCAGCAGCAGGCGAACCACACTCTCATGACCCGACTGAGACGCCAGATGAAGAGGAGTGAAACCTGACTGAACACACACACACACACACACACACACACACACACACACACACACACACACACACACACACATGTGCACTGACATTTTCTGTGATGCTGCAATGAAACTTCATGAAGTTGTAATTATAAATAATCGATTGTCTGGGCACCAATACTCTGATTTTAATACGATTAAGACAATACTGATTAAGAGTGTACCATATAAACAGTTTTTTGATGACATTAATCTGACTAAAGTCATTGTAGGAGCCATACATTGTATATTGGCGATTGGCCACTAGGTGTCAGTAGGAGACTATAACTGTGGCTTCACTGCATGGAGGAAGAGAGCGTTGGTAGGAAGCAAAAAGTTTTGGAAGGTAACCCAGCGTGTCGTAGCTCAACTCAACATAACAACTTAAGGTAACAGAGAAGTGCATTAAGGAAAAGTGATGAAGTAATTCTGTTGATTGGAAAATAAAGATGTTTTTATTTGCATCTATTTTGCCTGCGGACTCTGACTTTACGCGTACAAAACTTGCTTGCTCTACCAACAATAGCGGCGATGGAACGCCATTACAGTCAGGGCTGGCACGTCCATAGAGGCGACCTAGGCGGCTGCCTCGGGTGGCAGAATAAAGGGGGCGCCGTCCCCCACACTACCCTCACCCCTCCGCGCCATCAGCTATTTCCGTGTCTAGGGTGGCAGAATAGAGGGGGCGGCGTCTGCGACACTACCCTCACCACCCGCGCCCTCTTATATCAGAGTCTAGGGCGACAAAGTAGAGAGGATGGCGTCCCCGACACTACCCGCACCCCTCCGTGCCATCAGTTATATCCACGTCTAGGGTGGCAGAATAGAGAGGGCGGCGTCTGCGACACTACCCTTACCAACCGCACCCTCTTATATCCGAGTCTAGGGCAACAAAATAGAGAGGGCGGCATCCCCGACACTAGCCGCACCCCTCCGCGCCATCAGTTATATCCGTGTCTAGGGCAGCAGCATAGAGAGGGCGGCGTCTGCGACACTACCCTTACCACCCGCGCCCTCTTATATTCGAGTCTAGGGCGACAAAATAGAGAGGGCGGCATCCCCGACACTACCCTCACCCCTCCGCGCCATTAGATATATCCGCGTCTAGGGCGGCAAAATAGAAAGGGTGGCGTCCGCGCACTCCCCCCCCCACACACACACACACATTAGGGTAAGGGTTAAGGGCGGCGTGACCTTCCTTTGCCTGGAGCAGCAGTTCAGCTTGCTCCGGCCCTGGCTACAGTCATAATTGAACTAAACACAAATCGAATTAAGATGTGGAGTATTCTTATTCTAGTCAAGTGTCATGTCATGTTCATCCGCATATCCGGGGTCGGGTCGTGGGGGCAGCAGTCTTAGGAGAGAACTCCAGACTTCCCTCTCCCCAGACACATTGTTGAAGTGCAATACAGAAATGTAAACATCAAACTATTACCGCTCCGTAGGTAACATTGGTTAACATTGGATAGCATGTTGAAGCAATGACGTTTATCAATCTATGTGCTATAACATGTGAAATGGGAACATGAACATTAGTCCTTTATTTATCAGGGCTCGCCACAGCGGAAAGAACCGCCAACTATTCCAGCATACGTTTTACTCAGAGGATGCCATTCCAGCCATAATTTAGATTAAGGTAAATAATTTGATTACTGATGCCCATGTAAACGTCGTCAGTGTGGTCGTGTCACCTCAGCTAACGGCTGTTGTCTCTTTATGTCGTCTTTGCCGGTGATTGTGGGGAATTCACTTCGTATCGTCGCAGGAACTTTAGTCAGGATTTCTCTGACGAAATTCATCTGTCCGAAAGAGGCCGCCACATGCAGAGCTGTAAACCCCGTCTACACACACACACACACGCACACACACACACACACACACACACACACACACACACACAGGTCACTGACAGTACAATACTCTGTTCTGCTTGGCTTTTACAAGTGATGAGATGAAGCACCTTAGAGCTCTGGATCTTCAGGGGAACGCTTCCTCTCAGCACCTCCAGGATGTGTGTGTGGCCGTGTTTGGCTGCCAGGTGAACAGCTGTCATGCCCTCCTGAAAGGGTCAAAGGTCAAGCAGATCATGTAAAGTTTCCATCCATTATTTGTGAAAGCTCACCAGGAAATGATGATATTCGTCTTTTCATTTCTCACTGGCTGTAAACACTGATTTATTTGCAAATGTTTTATGCATTATTTCAGTTTTGGATTCTTCTGATAGAGCTGTGTTTGTAACTCACTGCGTCCTCCTCTGTCACTGACGCTCCAGCCTCCAGAAGGACCTTCACCACCTCAGCGTGTCCACCAGCAGCAGCCAGATGAAGAGGACACAAACCATGAGCCTGATGGAAACAACACATGTAGGCTGATTACACACACACAAAAATGGGTTATTGGCTTATTCTTACAAACATAGTCAAGTCACAATGGTAGCATACGGATGTGGGCCGCTTTAGGCAGTTATGCGGCACTGGTGGTCTTCCTTCGGCCCAGACAAAATGAATGTGAGCCTGAAGTGGCCCACTTGTACAACGGCAAAGGGGGCCGAAGATCCAAATTCATAAATGGGTCATCTAAGGCAAAGATTTGGCACTTATGGCAAAAGTAATCTGAATGTGAGCCTAATGTGGCCCATGTGGAAAATGATCAGTTTGGCCCAAATGATGGAGGACAAATGTGGGCCACAATTGGTAAAATAGTGGCATAGTCATTTAAGGGTAATCTGGGTCTAAACCTAAAGAGGCTCACACGTGTGGGTGCAAATGTGGCCCAGTTATCTTAAGACATATGTGGGCCACTTTTGGCAAATATTTGGCATAGTAAGCTCTGGCTATTGTGGCTGTGAGCCTAATGTGGCCCAGAGAAAATATGGCAAACGTGGCCCAGTTATCTTAAAACACATGTGGGCCACTTTTGGCGAATATTCGGCACAGTAAGCTCTGGCTAATGTCCCACATAGCAAAATTTCTCTGGCCCAGCTCTGGCCCACACAATCAGGTTTTGCTTGGCCCACATGCCGCAGTGAATTACGGTACATGACTGGACCAAATCTGGCTTCCAGACAAGGGCCAAACACAGACCATATCTGGGCCAAAGCGCTGTTCACACAGGCGAGGACGTTACGGAATTTTTCCGGACAAGAGCATTCACACATCCATTCCAAAATACCGGTAATTCTGACATCATTAACCAGAAATGAGCTCTAAACGGCTGCGCTTGTATTTGTAAACATTTGACTACATTACAAACTCTGTGGATGGATCAGTATTGTGAACAACTTCGATGAAAACATATAGAGAAACACTTCGCATGTCAATATGTACATGATATGTGTGTGTGCTGGCGCTCATGGACTGTTTCATGGGCACACGAAAAGCTTGAAGGTAAACAAACAACGGCTTATCATAAGCATCTTATCGATAATTATTTACACGGTTGGCATTAGGATGAACATATAAACGTGATCTGACTAACATCTAGCAGCTAAATGTGTCTGGAAAAATATTCAAAGGCTTTTATTCTCACAAACCGCGCGCACGTAAATGCGTCTGACTGTTGTGATTGGCTAAAGCAGATGTCTCACGTCAGCACATTCTAGACGTGCACGCGCTCTTTCCGGCAATCTTCCTTTTGCAATCACACAGCGCAGCATTCCGGCAAATTGCCGGTAATGTTACAACTTCTCTTTGCGGAAAATAGCCAGAATGAATTTACTGGTATTTTCAAAAATGGCCTGTTCACACATAGACACCTTTCTGGAAAATCTTCCGTAAAGGTGTGTATGTGTGAAAGGGGCTAATGCCTTGGCTTAACTGCGGCCCAGATCTGACACACAGGAGCAGACCGCCCAAGTGCCATCATTCCATGCAGTATGTGGACTGGATGTAAGTGTCTGGTGTGGGCCGGATTTGAGCATGATTTTTGCTAGCTGGGGTATTTGCACAGGGACTTTTAATTTTCAGTAAGTCAGCCTAATTGCTTCCAGTGAACAGTCACGCCATTGCAAAATCTCAGATTTAAGATCTGATTCCTTTAAAAATCAATGACCTTCACTGGCTGAATGGGATACAATAAAAAGTCGGACTTTTCCAACACATTTCTACACATAATAGTTTTAATAACTCATGTCTAATAACTGATTCATTTTATCTTTGCCATGATGACAGTAAATAATATTAGATTAGATATTCTTCAAGACACTCCTATTCAGCTTAAAGTGACATGTAAAGGCTTCACTAGGGTAATCAGGGTAAAGTTAGGGTAATTAATTAGGCAAGTCATTGTATAGCAGTGGTTTGTTCTGGAGACAATCCAACACTAATATTGCTTAAGGGGGCGAATAATATTGACCTTAAAATAGCTTTAATAAAATTAAGAACTGCTTGTATTCTAGCCAAAATAAAACAACTAAGACTTTCTCCAGAAGAAAAAAGATTAGAGGAAATACTGTGAACAATTCCTGAATCTGTTCAACATCGTTTGGGAAATATTGGAAAAAGATAACAAGCGCTGCTGTGCTGACCTTGTGGTTGAGCGTGCCGACTCCTCCTTGGTTAAACATGAGCAGTTCTCTGATGACAGACACACTCCCTTTGGCCGCAGCGATGTGTGTGCATGTCGACCCATCCTCGTTCGCTAGTGTCGATAACTCAGGTCTGAGTCTCAGAAACAACTTCACCACTTCTGAATGATCGCTCTCGGCCGCCAGATGGAGAGGAGTCTGACCTCGCTGAAACAACCAGATCAATTAGAGTTACTGAAACATTTATAAATCAGCATTTCTAGATCAGCATTTCTAGATCAGCATTTACAGATCAGCATTTATAGATCAGCATTTATAGATCAGCATTTCTAGATCAGCATTTACAGATCAGCATTTCTAGATCAGCATTTCTAGATCAGCATTTCTAGATCAGCATTTCTAGATCAGCATTTCTAGATCAGCATTTCTAGATCAGCATTTACAGATCAGCATTACTAGATCAGCATTTATAGATCAGCATTTCTAGATCAGCATTTCCAGATCAGCATTTCTAGATCAGCATTTATAGATCAGCATTTATAGATCAGCATTTATAGATCAGCATTTATAGATCAGCATTTACAGATCAGCATTTCTAGATCAGCATTTCTAGATCAGCATTTCTAGATCAGCATTTCTAGATCAGCATTTCTAGATCAGCATTTCTAGATCAGCATTTACAGATCAGCATTACTAGATCAGCATTTATAGATCAGCATTTCTAGATCAGCATTTCCAGATCAGCATTTCTAGATCAGCATTTATAGATCAGCATTTATAGATCAGCATTTATAGATCAGCATTTATAGATCAGCATTTCCAGATCAGCATTTCTAGATCAGCATTTCTAGATCAGCATTTATAGATCAGCATTTATAGATCAGCATTTATAGATCAGCATTTATAGATCAGCATTTATAGATCAGCATTCCCAGATCAGCATTTCTAGATCAGCATTTCTAGATCAGCATTTATAGATCAGCATTTCTAGATCAGCATTTATAGATCAGCATTTCTAGATCAGCATTTCTAGATCAGCATTTCTAGATCAGCATTTATAGATCAGCATTTATAGATCAGCATTTCTAGATCAGCATTTATAGATCAGCATTACTAGATCAGCATTTCTAGATCAGCATTTATATATCAGCATTTCCAGATCAGCATTTCTAGATCAGCATTTCTAGATCAGCATTTACAGATCAGCATTTCTAGATCAGCATTTCCAGATCAGCATTTCTAGATCAGCATTTATAGATCAGCATTTATAGATCAGCATCTACACAACTACACAAACTACAACTCCCAGCATGCACCTCACACACACCGGTTCCTGTTCCCCACTGAATACATGCACACAGCCGGAAGATTGTTATGGACTGATTACAAGAACTATTTACACAGCACACACACTTCTGGGCTGAGTCTTGTTTACTGTCATTGTAGCATTACAAAGCTTCAATCCTATCTAGTCTTTCCGTGTTTGATCCTTGCCTGGTTTTTCCGCTATTAAATCTTTACTGCCTGTACCGACCACTCACCTGTTTTTGACTATATATTGGATTACCTGTATGCTCCTGTTTGTCTTTTACCATTGGCTGAATGGCTTCTCTTTATACTGGACGTGGATCCTCATCTCCATTGCTAGCGTCCTTACATTACAGGTACTGACAATTTTGTCCCCGTCTGTGCATCTCAGTAATATTTAGGTGATGTGGCCGACTGATAATCGTTAAAATAATTCCCCCCATCAATCAGGCCTAAGAATCAGTGATTTATTGTCTGTGTGTGTGTTTTGTGAAGCTCACGCTGTCGGTGGCGGTGATGTCGGCTCGGAGGTTCAGCAGGCTGCTGCAGACGTCCAGCTGTCCACTCATGGCGGCCAGATGCAGCGGCGTCTGCTTCCTCTGTGCAAAAACACATGCAGATTCATCCCTCAGGCTTAAAGATCTGCTTTATACAGCTGAAGTCAGAATTATGAGCCCTCCTGAATTATTAACCCCATTATTTTATCCCCAATTTCTGTTTAATGGAGAGAAAAAACACATTTCTAATCATGATAGTTTTAATAGCTCATCTCTAATAATGATGACAGCACATAATATTAGACTAGATATTCTTCAAGACACTTCTATACAGCTTAAAGTGACATGTAAAGGCTTCACTAGGGTAATTAGGGTAAAGTTAGGGTAATTAGGCAAGTCATTGTATAACAGTGGTTTGTTCTGGAGACAATCCAACACTAATATTGCTGAAGGGGGCTAATAATATTGACCTTAAAATGGGTTTTAATTAAGAACTGCTTTTATTCTCGCTGAAATACAACAAATAAGACTTTCACCAGAAGAACAAATATTAGAGGAGATACTGTGGAAATTTCCTGAATCTGTTCAACATCATTTGGGAAATATTGACTTTATTTCTGTTATTGATCTCTCACCAGAGACAGAGCATCAACGCTGGCCTGATGGTTCTCCACCAGCAGCCGAACGAGCCGCGCTGACCCGTTCTGAGCACTCAGATGGAGAGGCGTCAGGCCCTGCTTGGTTTTGGCGTTTACGAAAGCCTTTTGGGACAGCAGGACGTCCACGATGTCTTGATGACCGCGTTGTGCTGCGAGATGAATGGCTGCCTTTCCCTCCTGCTCATATTACAAATCAAATCACAGTACAGTCAAATCACAGTACAGTCTAGCACGAAATGTGTAATTAAATAAATAAATAAATAAATAAATTGAAAATCTAAAAAAAAAAACTCTTTTAAAGGGTATTAAAGACTATAAATGTTTTTAAATAACAGTAAAGTTTGACCTCATCGAAGACGTCCACTCGGGCGTTATTCTGGAGCAGGATCTTCACCACCTCTGTGTGACCCTGATCTGCAGCCAATAGAAGAGGAGACCAGCCGTTCTGGATCAACACACACACACACACACACACACACACAAGAAAAAAAATTCACTGAAAGAAAGTACCTACATATGAACTGTAAATGTCATGAATAAGCGTCGTCAGATATGCGAGTGTATCTTCAGTGTTGTACCTTGGAGTGTTTGTTGATGGCCGTCTGGATCTGGTTTGTGGGGACGTTCCTGAGCATCTCCTGCAGAACTGCAGTGTTTCCCACCCTGGCGCTGTAATGAAGAGGCGTCTCTCCAGTCTGGGAAAAAAAACACAAAATAAAACAAACAAACAAACAAAAAAACACAACAAAACAAAAATCAAAATAAAACAAAACAAACAAAAAAACCACAAAAAAATCCAATAAATTTAAATACAATCAAACCAAAAACAAAACAAAACAAAAAAGCACAAAAAAAACAAACAAAAAACAAGCCAAAACAAAATTCAACAAAAATCAAAATAAAACACAAAACAAACAAAACACAACAAAACAAAATAACAAAACAGAAATAAAGTAAAGTCAAAACAAAATAAAAAAACAAACAAAAACAAAACAAAAATCAAATAAATTCAAATAAATCAAAACACAAAGCAAAACAAAAAACAAACAAAACACAACACAAAAATCAAAACACCAAAAACAAAAAATAAACAAAACTCAAAACAAAATAAAACACACAAAAAACAAAATAAAACACAACAAAACAAACAAACAAACAAACAAAAAACAAAACAAAAAAATAAAAAACAAACAAAACACAAAACAAAATTAAAAAACATGTTATTTAACTCTATTTAATTTAACAAGAGATACTTGCATGAAAACATGCGTGGCCAGACTGTACTGCACTTACACTGTTTTGACCAGCAGGCGGCGCCAGCTTCAAGTCAAACTGAAAATCCATTCTATTCTGAATCATTTTGCACTGATTGTTTTTCTAAACGTTTATTTAGCCACCACTGCTATGTGCATACTACACATACTGATGTAAAGTGATAACAATTTGAGTTAGCTTTTTTCTAATGCTTAGATACAACACACACAAGTCAAAGACATTTAATATAACACAATTTAGATTCGAATTAATTCTGTTTCAAAATGCCACAGTCACACATTGCATCTGAGATAACTATACACACACACACACACACACACACACACACACACACACACACACACACACACACAGACAGACCTGTCGTGTGACTGCAGTGATGTCAGCCTGATGCTCCATCAGGATCTGGATGATGGTAATGTCCTCCTCCGGCTGATGAAGCGCATCCGTCCTGAGCTCTGCTGCCAGATGAAGCGCCGTCTCTCCGTCCTGCACAGTTCACACTTTTACTCACATCCAGAGGACAAGAAATAACAGTCCAAACACTTCGGGAAACCACTTTACAAATGTCCCCACAAGTATAGTAATACCAGTGAATTGTGCCTTTTAAAGTATTTTAATGATTTAAAAATGCAGATGTGATTTCAGGGTTGGGTTTATGGTTAGAGGAGAGTATATAGAGTATGCACAGTATAAAATCCTTACATCTATTCCCCATAAAGATAGCAGTATAAGAGTGTGTGTGTGTTTAAGTCTGACCTGGTTGCCTTCACACACGCAGAGTTCTGCATCCCGTCGGCTCTTCTCATTGGTCAGAAAAGTTAGAATCTCCTGCACCACATGAGCGTGACAGTGACGCACCGCCACATGCAGAGGACTCTCTCCAACCTCAATAAAGAAATCACAATTATTTTATACACAGATATATAATCTATAATACAGAAGGTCAAATACTGAACACAAGTCACACTATATCAAGAGAAAAAAAGCAAATATTTTAACAAATGTGCTTTTTTAAAGAGAAGGGTGTTGGATTAATACATATAGATCAAATTTAAAGCATATAAAAAATAAAGAACATATTTTCTAAGTGTTATTGGTTATTATAATAATTAATGAATGAATGGAAATAAAAGAATGCAAAAACGTACACGTTTAACTAAAAAAAATTAATTAAAAACAAGCTAAAAAGACAAATAATTTGACATATTATAAAATATTTTCACATTAAGAAAATCGTAAACATGTAAAAACACACAAACAAATGAACAAATAAATTAATTAATTAGTTAATAAATTATGTAATTAAGTAAAAATAATTTTTTTTACATATTATAAAATAATTTACATAAGGAAAAATGCGCATTTGTACAAATAAATAAATAAAACTAACAAATGAACTAAAAATACATAAATAATTTTACATAAAAAAGAAAATGAATAAATAAAATCAACAAATAAACTACAAATATATAAATAACTTTACATACATAGATAAATAAAAAACAAATAAATAAAACCGACAAGTGAACTAAAAACACATAAATAATTTTAAATAAATAAATACAACTAAGAAATAAACAAAAATATATATAAATAACTTTACATAAATAAATAAAACTAACAAATGAACTACAAATACATAAATAATTTTACGTAAAAAATAAATAAATGAATACAACTAAGAAATAAACTAAAAATATATAAATAACTACATAAATAAAAAAATAAAATAAAAACTGACAAATTAACTAAAAATATATAAATAATTATAAATAAATAAATAAAAATAAATAAATAAATAAATAAAACTAACAAATGAACTAAAAATACATAAATAATTGTAAGAATTTGACATAACATAAAATATTTTAACATTAAGGAAAAACATACACATGTATAAACATGTAAATGAATAAACCAAAGATTAGAATTTTACATGTTTATAAAATATTTTCTACACATTATAAAATACCATTTACATTAAAATGGTCAAAATTCCACATTTGATAATTAATTAATATCGCTAGTTTAATGTGTGTGTTATGTGTGTACCCTGGATCTCCATCTGGGGTCTCCTCCCTCCTGAATGAGGGCTCTTATCATCTGCAGAGAGCCGTGCCGTGCTGCCACATGCAGAGCTGTCTCTCCGTTCTGCAACACACACACACACACACACACACACACACACACACACACACACACACACACACACACACACACACACACAGCAGCTCTGCAGTTTACAGGGGACTTCAGCTCAGTTAGACTAATAAATATCAGTGCCTCGTCTGACCTCCTGCTCTGCGTTGACCTCCGCTCCGCTCTTCAGCAGCATCTCTGCCGCACGCTCACCCTCCTTCACCCTCGCTGAGATGTGGAGAGGAGTTTCCTGAGCCTGAGTCAACACACACATACATAGAAACATGCATAAACACACACGTGTATATACACACACACATGCATAAACACACACACATCCACAAACATAAACACATGCACACACAAACATGCATAAACACACACACACACACACACACACACACACCTGTACACACACCTGTAGACACACAGATGCAAGCATAAACACATGCATACACAAACACACACACATACACACCTGTACAGACACACACACTCAAGCATAAACACATGCATACACAAACATGCATAAAAACACACACACACACACACACACACACACACACACACACACACACAACTGTACACACACACACACACACACACACACCTGTACACACACACCTGTAGACACACAGATGCAAGCATAAACACATGCATACACAAACACACACACATACACACCTGTACACAGACACACACACTCAAGCATAAACACATGCATACACAAACATGCATAAAAACACACACACACACACACACACACACACACACACACAACTGTACACACACACACACACACACACACACACACACACACACACACCTGTACACACACACCTGTAGACACACAGATGCAAGCATAAACACATGCATACACAAACACACACACATACACACCTGTACAGACACACACACTCAAGCATAAACACATGCATACACAAACATGCATAAACACACACACACACACACACACACACCTGTACACACACACGCAAGCATAAACACATGTATACACAAACATGCATAAACACACACACACACACACACACACAAACATAAGCACATGCATACACAAACATGCATAAACACACACATACACGCGTAAAGGCATGTGAGTGTATGTGAACGTGTGTGTGTGTGCACGGAAGTATGTGTGTGAGCATGTGTTTGTGTGTGTGAGCACTTCAGTGTGTGTGTGTGTGTTTGTATATGTACGTGTGTGTCTGTGTTTGTGTATGTGTGTGTGTGTGTGTGTGTTTGCGTGTATCATTTGTGTGTCAGTGCAAATGTGTGTGTGTGTCTGTGTGTGTGTGTGTGTCAGACCTTTCCTCCTCTGAGCTGCACGTGCGCACCGAAGCCCAGCAGCATCTGCACCACCTGCGGTCTGCAGTTCTCCACCGCGATGTGCAGCGCCGTCTGTCCGTCTCGCGCCGCCGCGTCCACATGCGCCCCCTTCTGGAGGAGAGCCTTCACTACAGCTGTGTGTCCGCGCTTAGCGGCCGCATGCAGACACACTGCTCCAGACTGACAGCACACATACAAACACACCATCATCACACTGATATTCCAAGGGGTGTAAACACAGGTGTGTGTCAGCAGTGTGTGAATATCTCCAGCTTCTAATAGTAAACATGTATTAATTCTATTATTTATAATCAGACTTGATTAAAACAGTTTACAGAAACACTTTGATTGACATTCTCCCTTTGTATGATGTCATCAGAGGAAAAGCCCCGCCCACTAGTGACCATCTCTCCCTCATCAGCATATGATGTTAGTCTTTGAATCTGCCACTATGCTGACACACAGGCATCTGTAGCTCCGCCCTCTTCTATAAAGAGCACAATCTCATTTGCATTTAAAGCGACAGTCACCAAAACACCACAATTAGGATCAAAGCCTAAAAGGGTCAGTTTCAGAGAGTTATTAAACATTATTAGTGTGGTATTTTAAGCTAATTCACACACACACACACACACACTCTAGAGACATTGCTTAACCCTTTAGGGTCTGAGGTGATTTTGAGGCTCATAAGACGTTTTGACATGCCTGACATTTGTGTGTATTCCAGCTACTTATTACATAGTACTGGCCAACATGTATTTTTTGTATACAGCACAAACTGTGCTACAATAATATGTGAGAAATACTGATGAACATGCTTGCTTTTTTTTTTTTAGAAAAAAAAAATATATTATGCGTGGTAAGTAGGTTTTGGAGAAATAAATGTAGCTGAAATAACGTCCAAAAAATGGACCTGGTTATGAGCAACCAGTCTTGTAGGCTAGAATACTTACTTCCCAATTATGTAAAAATTATTCTGTTCTCTCATTCAAAGAAAACATTACAATGGTTTACATTTTGCAGTCTGTTTTGTATGCGTGGGAGTGACGATAGTCATAAATAATTCACACCTGGAGAGACAAAAGACACTCCCCCACTGGCTAATGTTCACCCATCAAGGGCAGTGTAAAGCAAAGTCCAGCTGCAGAAGCTAGCCCAAACGAAATGCTTGTTGTATTGCTTGCTGTATGATGACCATGTAAACACTCTGGGTAAACAACGTATGTGCACATATAAAGCATGCACAAAAATATATTTGAAATGGTATAAAACGTGTTTGCAAAACGTTCTTGTGCATTAATCCAGCATTTAATAATAATTTCTGAATGACTCTGAGACACTGAAGTAAAGCTGAAAAAGCTTTAAACGCAAGAATAAATAATATTTTAAACATGAAAAACAATTACTTTAAATCAAAATAATATTTTTATGTATAATAATAGGCCTAACTGGTGCTTTTTGTAAATTTATTGACACTTTGGATAATGCCACTATACCTATTTTTGACTGTCTCTGTCTCCTGAATCACACACTCAGCTTCAATTCTCGTGAAACTATCATTCTTAATATATTTGTTGTGTTGAGATGTGATGTGCGTGTTGATCACCTTGTTGGGCATGTGCAGCGGGACGCCCTTCCTCAGGAAGCTGAGAGCAGTGGTGGGATGACCGCACTGAGACGCGATGTGCAGGAGAGTGTTTCCATCCTGAACCCAGATCAGCAGAGAAGTGTACAACACACAGATATCACGCGTTCAGAAGACTTAAAGAAACCTTAAAGTCATAGTGCACCCAAAAATGAAAATTCAGTCATCCTTTACTCACCCTCTGCTTGTTTCCAATCCTGTTTTAGTTTCTTTTTTTTCTGCTGCTTAACACAATGATATTTTGAACAATGTTGGAAACCAGTGGCCATTTATGGAGACAGTGTTTTTAATTATGGCAACTGGTTTCCATCATTCTTCAAAGTATCTTCTTTTATTTTCAGCAGAATAAACAAACTATTAAAAAAATAGACTTAAGAAAGCTGGAAATCACTTATGGCTCAACAAATAATGTGTTCATTTTAATTTTTGAGTGAATTATTACTTTAAAAGGTGCACTGAGCAATATTTGAAAGTCTTTAAACACACCGGTAGCCAATCAGCAGTAAGGGGCGTGTCTAGCAACAATAGCAGAGTCATGAAAAAAGGTGTGGTCTCGTTTGGTCATGGGCATTTGTTTTTAAAAACAATTTACAGCCAATCAGCAGTAAGGGGCGTGTCTAACAATAGCAGAGTTATGAAAAAGAGGCGTGGTCTTGTTTAATTATGGGCATTTGTTTTTAAAAACAATTTACAGCCAATCAGCAGTAAGGGGAGTGTCTAACAATAGCAGAGTTATGAAAAAGAGGCGTGGTCTTGTTTAATTATGGGCATTTGTTTTTAAAAACAATTTACAGCCAATCAGCAGTAAGGGGGCGTGTCTAGCAACAATAGCAGAGTTATGAAAAAGAGGCGTGGTCTTGTTTAATTATGGGCATTTGTTTTTAAAAACAATTTACAACCAATCAGCAGTAAGGGGCGTGTCTAGCAACAATAGCAGAGTCATGAATAAAGGTGTGGTCTCGTTTGGTCATGGGCATTTGTTTTTAAAAACAATTTACAGCCAATCAGCAGTAAGGGGCGTGTCTAACAACAATAGCAGAGTCATGAATAAAGGCGTGGTCTCGTTTGGTCATGGGCATTTGTTTTTAAAAACAATTTACAGCCAATCAGCAGTAAGGGGAGTGTCTAACAATAGCAGAGTTATGAAAAAGAGGCGTGGTCTTGTTTAATTATGGGCATTTGTTTTTAAAAACAATTTACAGCCAATCAGCAGTAAGGGGACGTGTCTAGCAACAATAGCAGAGTTATGAAAAAGAGGCGTGGTCTCGTTTGGTCATGGGCATTTGTTTTTAAAAACAATTTACAACCAATCAGCAGTAAGGGGGCGTGTCTAGCAACAATAGCAGAGTTATGAAAAAGAGGCGTGGTATCGTTTGGTCATGGGCATTTGTTTTTAAAAACAATTTACAGCCAATCAGCAGTAAGGGGCGTGTCTAGCAACAATAGCAGAGTTATGAAAAAGAGGCGTGGTCTTGTTTAATTATGGGCATTTGTTTTTAAAAACAATTTACAGCCAATCAGCAGTAAGGGGCGTGTCTAGCAACAATAGCAGAGTTATGAAAAAGAGGCGTGGTCTTGTTTAATTATGGGCATTTGTTTTTAAAAACAATTTACAGCCAATCAGCAATAGGGGGCGTGTCTAGCAACAATAGCAGAGTTATGAAAAAGAGGCGTGGTATCGTTTGGTCATGGGCATTTGTTTTTAAAAACAATTTACAGCCAATCAGCAATAGGGGGCGTGTCTAGCAACAATAGCAGAGTTATGAAAAAGAATCGTGGTATCGTTTGGTCATGGGCATTTGTTTTTAAAAACGATTTACAGCCAATCAGCATTAAGGTGCGTGTCTAGCAACAATCGCAGAAATAGAAAAAGGGGCGTGGTCTCATTGGCTTACGGACAATTGTTTTTTTTTAATTTGCAGTAAGTTGTGTGTCTACTAAAAATAGTGGTGATAACAAATGGGGCGTGGTCTTGTTTGGTTATGGGCATTTGTTTACACCCAATCAGGCATTTGTTTACAACAATTTACACCCAATCAGCAGTAAGGGGCGTGTCTAGCAACAATAGCAGAGTTATGAAAAGGAGGCGTGGTCTTGTTTGGTCAAGGGCATTTGTTTTTAAAAACAATTTACAGCCAATCAGCAGTAAGGGGCGTGTCAAGCAACAATAGTAGAGTCATGAAAAAAGGCGTGGTCTTGTTTAGTTTATGGGTGCTTGTTTTCAACACACTTGCAGCTAATCAGCAGCAAGGGGCGTGTCTAGCAACAATAGCAGAGATAACAAAAAGAGGAGTGGTCTTGTTGGGTTATGGGCGTGTTTGTTTTTAGTTAATGTTAGAGTGTGTGTGTGTGTAGATATCTCAACAGTACTGTATGATACTGTATGTGAGCGAGTCACCTTGGTTCTTGCTAACACACAGGACCTGAATTTCTCGGTGAGGATCTCCACTACATTGGTGTGTCCCCGCTCTGCTGCGATGTGGAGAGGAGATCTGTCCATCTGACACACAAACACACAACTCTGTTAACAAAACACTGCGCTGACAGACACATTTTATAGACACTTTTGAAGGTTGGGGTTTGCAAACCTCCATCATTTGGGAAATATTTGAACATTGAACATTCACAGAAGGGCGAATAATTCAGACTTCACCTGTAGACGTAATCAGGGAAACATCTGTGAATCTCTGCTAATAACAGTCTCACCTTGTCAGAGATGTTAGCATTGGCCTTGCAGAGATACAGAAACTTCAGCATGTTCTCGTCTCCTTCATGAGCTGCGATGTGTAGAGGAGTCTGACCTTCATCCTGTCCACAAACAACACACACAAACCACACACTTACAGCATCTGTATTCATCTGCATTGATCTGTCAGCTGTAAATAATGTGTGAGACTCTCTGATGAATACTGAGAGACGAATAACTGATCAGAAGCACTTAAACATCCCACTGAAACACAAGCTGGCAGAGAACTCTTCTGTTCACATATACTGATCTACACACAATTCAGCCCAGTGCAAGGTTCACACAGAAAACTACACTAATAAAACAAGACTGGCATTGGAAAACTGCGTACACTTATATAAAATAACAGATTACTAACTTACAAAACAACATCAAGGCCACATTGTGAATTTTCATTTAGTTTAAGTACTTAAAACGAATGCCAAAAAATTAACTATAATAATCATTTAGAGGTATGGTTGTTAGAGATGTGGAGTCAGAATTTGGCCTCAACAATGAGAGCATGGATCATCCTGCCTTGTATCAGCGGTTCAGGCTGGTGGTGGTGGTGTAATGGTGTGGGGGAGATTTTCTTTGGGTCCATTAGTACCAATTGAGCATCAACGCCACAGACTACCTGAGTATTGCTGCTGACCATGTCCATCCCTTTATGAGCACAGTGTCTCCATCTTCTGATGGCAGCAGGATAACGCATCATGTCATAAAGCTCAATCATCTCAGACTGGTTTCTTGAACATGACGATGAGTTCACTGTACTCAAATGGCCTCCACAGTCACCAGAGCTCAATCCAATAGAGCAGCTTAGGGATGTGGTGGAACGGGAGATTGGCATCATGGATGTGCAGCCGACAAATCTGCAGCAACTGTGTGATGCTATCATGTCAATATGGAGCAAAATCTCTGAGGAATATTTCCAGTAGCTTGTTGAATCTCTGCCACACAAGATTAAGGCGGTTCTGAAGGCAAAAGGGGTCCAACTACAGTAGTTACTAGTAAGGTGTACCTAATAAAGTGGCCGTTGAGTGTGTGTGTGTGTGTGTGTGTGTGTGTGTGTGTGTGTGTGTGTGTGTGTGTGTGTGTATAGAAACAAGATAGAAACAAATATAGAAACAAAAATCAAAACAAATAATTAGGTAATAAACTTCAAAATTAAGATAAAAATTACTAATATTTAAAAAAAAAAAATTTATATAATAACATATATATATATTTTTTAAATTACCACATTTATTATAACCAACATTGTGTTTTTGGTTTTTCATCTTTAATGTTTGGCAGTAGTATGTATTTATTAAGAATTCCGCTGTCAATAGCAGCAAAAAAAAATCCACGATGATGGTGATTTGCCATAACAGCTTAAAATTTAAATTAAAAAAATCGAATTTGAAAAATGTATAATTTGTAACACTAGCAAATGAATCGAATAAATTGTTATTATTGCATTTTGATTAGATTACTGCAAATTAATTTTATATTAATAAAAAATATAATTTTGACATAAAATTATATACTGCAAATTTTAAATTAAACATTTTAAAAATATTTTATTTAGATATTTTCTTGAAGAATCCTTTCTGGTAAACTGAAAACACACACACACATATACATATATACATATATATATATATATATATATATATATATATATATATATATATATATATATATATATATATATATATATATATATATATATATATATATATTAACATTTAAAGAAGCAAATAAGAAAAAGACTATATTGTTAACAAAAAAACTATATTTGAGAGGCTAAAAATAATAGGCCACATATTTATAATAAATGCTATAATTGCACACATACTGTAAGTGACACTGTAGTAGAGCAGGATCTGTCTGAGCTGAATCTACAGGGATAATGGTGACGGATGTTTTGGAGACACTGATGGACTGTTTTCCTCCAGACGGGGGGAAGAGAGCACCATTAACATGGAGACAGATATTGTGAGCAATCAAAAGGGCCGATGAATGTCAACAATGCCCTCGAGTACAAAAATCTGCCTGTTCCTTCCTCAAAACGCCTCCAAAATCCATTATCTGACTCCTGTCCATTAACTGTGTGTACAACTGTGTGAGATCACATCTACTCCATTACTCTGCTCACGTCTGACTTCATCTGCTCTACAACTGTTTTGGTAAATACAGCAAAACACATGCGGTAATCTGGGTGTGAAATATACTTCACAGGAGAAAATACTACAGACAGATAGGCACGCTCACAAACTATCTACAAATTTTTGACTTTTGCACAAATGAAAGCTCAATAAAATTTATAAGGCGCATCAGGACATTGACTCAAAGCACAGGCGATATAAACACCAGATAAGCGTTCTGAAAGTGTCTTTGTTTCAGCGTTTTGCTTACATTCTGAGAATCTGGATTGGCCCCGAACTCCACCAGGATTTTGGCCATCTCTACATCTCTCCGTCTGCAGCAGATGTGAAGCGCTGTGTCTCCATTTGCCTGCAAACACAGTCCAGCCATCAGAACACAAACCAGATCCAGTCAACTGGGGTGATTCTATAGTTGCTATGGTAACACAATGACTAAAGTAACTTATCTTTTGTCATTCTATATTTGCTAGGGTAACAACAATTACAGTAATTAATCTGTTGTAGTTGTGTAAATTGCTTCCTTGTCCTCATTTGTAAGTCGCTTTGGATAAAAGCGTCTGCTAAATGACTAAATGTAAATGTAAATGTTGTGATTCTACAGTTGCTATGGTAACACAACAACTAAAGTAATTCATCTTTGTTGGTGATTCTATAGTTGCTATGGTAACACAACAACTAAAGTAATTCATTTGTTGTGGTGATTCTACAGTTGCTATGGTAACACAACAACTAAAGTAATTCATTTGTTGTGGTGATTCTATAGTTGCTATGGTAACACAACAACTAAAGTAATTCATTTGTTGTGGTGATTCTATAGTTGCTATGGTAACACAACAACTAAAGTAATTCATCTTTGTTGGTGATTCTATAGTTGCTATAGTAACACAACAACTAAAGTAATTCATTTGTTGTGGTGATTCTACAGTTGCTATGGTAACACAACAACTAAAGTAATTCATTTGTTGTGGTGATTCTATAGTTGCTATAGTAACACAACAACTAAAGTAATTCATTTGTTGTGGTGATTCTACAGTTGCTATGGTAACACAACAACTAAAGTAATTTATTTGTTGTGGTGATTCTATAGTTGCTATAGTAACACAACAACTAAAGTAATTCATTTGTTGTGGTGATTCTATAGTTGCTATGGTAACACAACAACTAAAGTAATTTATTTGTTGTGGTGATTCTATAGTTGCTATAGTAACACAACAACTAAAGTAATTCATTTGTTGTGGTGATTCTACAGTTGCTATGGTAACACAACAACTAAAGTAATTTATTTGTTGTGGTGATTCTATAGTTGCTATAGTAACACAACAACTAAAGTAATTCATTTGTTGTGGTGATTCTATAGTTGCTATGGTAACACAACAACTAAAGTAATTCATCTTTGTTGGTGATTCTATAGTTGCTATAGTAACACAACAACTAAAGTAATTCATTTGTTGTGGTGATTCTATAGTTGCTATGGTAACACAACAACTAAAGTAATTTATTTGTTGTGGTGATTCTATAGTTGCTATAGTAACACAACAACTAAAGTAATTCATTTGTTGTGGTGATTCTATAGTTGCTATAGTAACACAACAACTAAAGTAATTCATTTGTTGTGGTGATTCTATAGTTGCTATGGTAACACAACAACTAAAGTAATTCATCTTTGTTGGTGATTCTATAGTTGCTATAGTAACACAACAACTAAAGTAATTCATTTGTTGTGGTGATTCTATAGTTGCTATGGTAACACAACAACTAAAGTAATTCATTTGTTGTGGTGATTCTATAGTTGCTATAGTAACACAACAACTAAAGTAATTCATTTGTTGTGGTGATTCTATAGTTGCTATAGTAACACAACAACTAAAGTAATTCATTTGTTGTGGTGATTCTATAGTTGCTATGGTAACACAACAACTAAAGTAATTTATTTGTTGTGGTGATTCTATAGTTGCTATGGTAACACAACAACTAAAGTAATTAATTTGTTGTGGTGATTCTACAGTTGCTATGGTAACACAACAACTAAAGTAATTCATTTGTTGTGGTGATTCTATAGTTGCTATGGTAACACAACAACTAAAGTAATTTATTTGTTGTGGTGATTCTATAGTTGCTATGGTAACACAACAACTAAAGTAATTCATTTGTTGTGGTGATTCTATAGTTGCTATGGTAACCCAACAACTAAAGTAATTCATTTGTTGTGGTGATTCTAATGTTGCTATGGAAGCACAGTGTCACCGTTTGCCTGCAAACAAAATCCAGCCATCAGAACACAAACCAGATGCTTCATACAAATCAAGCTAAGACACAAATCGGGTTCAATATTGTTTTAAAACAACTGTCCATCAACATTCACCAGATCCAGGTTTAATGTTATGGATCAGTGAAAAAGGAGGATCTTCCAAACATCTTGTTTTATAAGAAATGTAATTCTGTTTATGCCGGTTGCATGTGTTTTGGTAAAAAAAAGTTTCATTTCTATAACAACAACAACAAAAACAAAGAAAAAAAGTTTATTCAGCCTTAATGTCAAAGTGTGTCCTTTGTACTGGCTGTAACACAGAGTTTTGATTTGGCAAAAAAAATATTATATTATAAAAAATCTTTCGTAATAAAAAGCAATAATACAGGAATTTCATGAAAAAGTTATTAATGGATTTTAATCAACAATATCAGACTTTTAATGAGTATGAATGAGCTTTTAATTACTTAATAAACATAGAATAAATAATAATAGAATAAACACTTTCTTTTTGTGCTTTTTTAAGTTTGAAAGATTAAAAGGTTTGTGCCTTTCCTTTTCTTTTTACATTCATTTTAAACCTGTTTTAACACTTTTTAATCTGTTTTTAGTCATTTTCTACATAATTTTTCATATTATATTTTATGGTTTATTTTATGTTACTTATATTATTAATAATAATAATATTAATAATAATAATAATAATAATAATAATAATAATAATAATAATAATAATAATAATAACTACTACTAATAGTAATAATAATAATAAAAACAACAACAACAACAACAATAATAAAAATAACAATAATAATAATTATCTCCCTGCGTTCGCGTTCCTCCGAGTGCTCCGGTTTCCCCCACAGTCCAAAGACATGCGGTACTGAATTGGGTAGGCTAAATTGTCTGTAATGTATGAGTGTGAATAAGCGTGTGTGGATGTTTCCCAGAGATGGGTTGCAGCTGGAAGGGCATCCGCTGTGTAAAAACGTGCTGGATAAGTTGGCGGTTCAGTCTGCTGTGGTGACCATAGATTAATAAAGGGACTAAACAGACAAGAAAATGAATGGATGAATGAATCAATTCTAATGTTTTTTTTTTAAATAGCTTAATTGATATGCTGTAATCAGACTGTGAGCAAGAATAGTTTACACATATTTTTTTATGCCACTAATATGTAAAAAAGCCATAAAAGAACGTCATTTATTAAACATTTATTTTAGACCCAAATAATCAAGATAAATCTTCACATAGTACCAATTAAAAATGATCAAATGGAAAAATGAACACAAAAATAAATGTTTTTGTACTGCAGTGCTTTGGGTTTAAGAAAAGCGTTCCACTTAAACACTAAATCTGCATTATTGCCGATCAGTGATCAGAGTTTCCACTTTAAGATCCATTCATCTGAAGAAAATGGCATTACATTAAACCATAATTATCTCCGCAAATAGAGAATTAGACATACAGTAACATGTAGCTCAATCCAAACGACTCCACCTCATGTATTTGATGATTTAAAGAGAGCCAATAATAATATCAGTGAGGTCATGTGACTCTTACGGTCTTTGCAGCTCTGATCTGAGGCTCTGATTGGCTGGAGAGTAGCTCCCGAACAATTCCAACATTCCCGGCTTCGGCAGCCAGCAGCAGCGGAAGACAGCCGTTCTGGATTGAGGAAAATATTTAACATCTCAAAGTGGAGAATATTACATTTTACAACAATAAAATAGCAGTAATTAAAAGTACAGAGCAACATCACATTATGGGTTGAACTGATTGAGCTCAGTGTAGTCAAACTTATATGTGTGTGTGTGTGCGTGTGTGTGTGTGTGTGTGTGTGTGTGTGCGTGTGTGTGCGTGTGTGTGTGTCTGTGTGTGTGTGTGTGTGTGTGTGTGTGTGTGTGTTAAATATTTCCAACGCAATCTCACAGGAATTCGTAACTTTTTGATTTAGTGGCTAATTCGTATGAATTCGTACGATCTAATTCATACAATTTAGTACATTTGCTCATCACCCAATGACTGTTATGGTTAGGGGCCACGCCTCCTTTTTTTAATATATTTTTTTATTGGTGTTTAACAAGACAATACATCAAAGGATACAATACAACATAGGAAAAACTACAGATTGCCTTATTTTTCTTATTTTACCACTATCCCCTAAAAATAAACAAACATCCTCTGAAAAAATAAATAAATAAATTAATTAATTAAAAAATAAAAAATAAATTCAAAGAAATTTTTTAAAAAAGATAATAATAATAAATGATCAACTTTACGATAAGAGCAATAAATAAATAAATAAATAAATAAATAAATAAATAAATAAATAAATAAATAAACAAATCACATTAAGGAGTCAATATTTTCTCTTTCCAATTATTTACTGTGTATTAGATCTGATATCAACTGAGCAGGGTAAGCCTTTGATATCGTCTAAAACAGGGTTCCAGGTCTTGTAAAAATATTTAACAGCTCCTGCAAGTAAACATCTTAATTTCTCAAGTTTTATGTAACTAAAGATTTCTCGCATCCACATGTCATTTAATGGAGGAATCACCAGTTTTCATTTGATAAGAATGGCTCGTCTAGCTAAAAGAGTAGAAATAGAAATAACCTGGCGAGATGCAACAGTCAAGTCAGCTCTCTCTGAGATACCACAACGAGCTGTCAAGGGGTTAGGGTCTAGATTTATGCTAACAGATTTATTAAGTGTGTCAAAAACACCAGAGGTTTTTCAATTGGGGACAACTCCAGAACATATGGAGAAGATTGGCAGGACAATGCTTACAACCATGACAGGCATCACTTCTATCAGGGAAAAATTTGGCTAATTTGGCATTGGTTAAATGAGCTCTATGGAGCACCTTACACTGCATAAGGCCATGTCTGGCGCATATAGAAGAGGAGTGGACCGTCTTTAAAATATCCTCCCATTGTTCTTCCGTAATATCAACACCAAGGTCATTTCCCCAAGATTCCTTGAGAGAAACTATAAGATTTTCATTTAGTGTTTTTATTAAATTATAAATTGCTGATATTAAATGTTTCTGCAGAAATCAGTTTTATAAGGGGGTTATACACAGGTGTGTGTCAGCAGTGTGTGAATATCTCCAGCCTCTAATGGTAAACATGAATTAATTGTATTTGTTATAATCAGACTTGATATAAACAGTCTACAAAAACACTTTGATTGACATTCTCCCTTTGTATGATGTCATCAGAGGAGGAAAGCCCCGCCCACTAGTGACCATCTCTCCCTCATTAGCATATGACGTTACTTTTGTTTTTGAATCTGCTACTAAGCTGACACACAGGCATTCTTAGCTCCGCCCTCTTCTATAAAGATCACAATCTCATTTGCATTTAAAGCGACAGTCACAAAAACACCACATGATTAGGGTCAAAGCCTAAAAGGGTCAGATTCAGAGAGTTATAGAACATTATCAGTGTGGTATTTTGAGCTGAAACTACACACACACACACACCTCTAGAGACATCATTTTGTAAAAAAGGCATAATAGAAAGGACACAGAAGTGTTTGTACCTTGTCAGGTGTCAGTCGAGCGTCTTTACTGCTGAACTTGAGCAGGGTTTGCACCACAGCGAGGCCTCCGGTGGATCGAGATGCAGCGTAATGCAGAGGCAGCTGATCATTGGGCTGCATTAATGTGAGAATAAAATTATTACATTATTTTTAGAACCTAAAAAATTTTCCAGTGCTCATGTTAACTAATTAATGCGTTAACGTCTGGAATACAACTGTAAAGTGTTTCCGGAACTGCCACATCACAACACAAACACTCAAATGGAGAATGTAAACATAATCAGCTGCATGTTTTCTAAGCTCATTTCCTGAACACACAGGAAATGCTTTCAGACACGTCTCATTGGTCACGATCATTCAGAATTCAGTGAAAAGTCGTCTCCTTAGATTGTTTCACTGTCATGCCGTATGTAATTTATTATTATTAATGTCCAATGTTTACTCAAAGAAAATTAAAAATAATCTTACTTCACATTTGTGTCTTGTTGTCCAGTTTAAAATACTGAACAGTCTTAAATTAAGATGCATTTACTTCAGATGGAATTTACTGACCCACTACCACATATTATTGCTTAATTGATCGCACTATTATGTCTTTCTTTACTTTTTCATTATTTTATAACCTGCTTTAACACATTTTAATCTGTTTTTAGTCATTTTTATTCTTTGTTTTTATTTTCTTATACACTTGTCTCTTTTGTTCCGGTTTATGTAAAGCACTTTCAATTGCCACTGTGTATGAAATGTGCTATATAAACAAACTTGCCTTGCCTTTAAACAGAAAATGAATAAATATATATATAGGTCTGATTTCAACTGTGTGTGTGTGTGTGTGTGTGTATATATATATATATATATATATATATATATATATATATATATATATATATATATATATATATATATATATATATATATATATATATAAATATAAATAAAGTGCTTAAAGTGACATTTAAAGGCTTAACTTGGTTAACTAGGCAGGTTAGGGTAGTTAGACAAGTTATTTTATAATGATGGTTTGTTCTGTAGACTATTGAAAAATATATTGCTTAAGGGGCTAATAATATTGACCTTAAAATGTTTTTTTTTATTATTATTATTATTAAAAACTGCTTTTATTCTAGCCGAAATAAAACAAATAAGACTTTCTCCAGAAGAAAAAATATTATCAGACATACGGTGAAAATTTCCTGAATCTGTTTAACATAATTTGGGAAATATTTAAAAAATCAAAAAAGAAATCAAAGGGGGGCTAATATATATATATATATATATAAGTTAAATGAAATGACGAGTGCGTGAAGACTAAACAACATAGGTTTTTAAGAACCACTATACGTTGTTTACATCTGTTTTCATTACTCCACAATCAGTATTATATACTGTTTACTTTCATAGATATTTATATATTTACATTTCATAATTATACTTCAGACACTTCTGTGTATATATGTGTATTTATGTGTATGTTGTGTGCATGACTTCACTGTGGACGACAGAGTAAGAATTTCATTGTACAGGGAAACAATAAACAACTGAATTGAATTGAATTGAGTTTATTTGCGTCTAAATTAATCTGAATATACTTAAAAATGACGTTTTCATCTAAAAATGCCACATGTCCACACTATCACTATCAATTCTTTCTGCAAAATGGTCATCCACACTAATAAGATTGAAACAACCGAAAAACGGTGACTTGATATGGACAGAAGGCTGAAAGGAAGTTATATGCGTTTATAACTTAACACATAGATATAAACACAAAAATATGCGTTTTTCAGTGAACATGTATTAGTATGGACATGGTCTGACGAGGGCAACTCAAATAACAGGGAATGACAAATACAAACATGGAACTGAACACAGGAACAAAACCGGGATGGGAAGATTATAGATTATACTTATTTGATCAGTCAGTGTGATGAAGGTGAAGGTCTCACCCCTGCTGGTGAATTGGGGTCAGTTTTTCTGACCAGCAGTTTGACGATCTCGTCTTTGGAGTGAGCAGCGGCGATGTGTAAAGCTGATCTGCCATCCTGAATAACAACAACAACAACAACAGCATTCAATAATTATAGCTATT